>NC_133130.1:73512290-73813228 GCF_048418815.1 Hemitrygon akajei | reverse complement strand
ACAAGGGGTGTAATATAAGAAAATGGGTTATATAGTTTGGTTTGTTTCAAATTAGATGATGCAGGCAAAGTTATTTAGATCAATGTAGCTTGCAGACCACTGTAGCTTACAGATATTATCACTCAGCATATCAAGTAGCTGATTTGTTAATAGTTGAAAGGTTTATGCACTCAGAGAGTCAGTTTCACTGCATCATTTGCATGTACCTAAGATCTCTGTCACATGAAGCTCTTACAACACTTGTTTATAAAGATAGCTGAAAAAAATATCCTATGTGTGAAGTCACTCAAGTGTTTAAAGAGCAATATAAATGAAAAGAGTGATCCGAGCTTTTTAGGAATGGCACAGATACATCAAAAAGAATGACAGAAACACGAGGTGAACTAAAAACCATTCCTCTGCTTTCTGCAATGGATGATTGGCTCGTCTGCAGCTCATGGGAATGTCTTTTTATCTTACAGAAACTGTAGCTGCGTTTTGGAAATCCTTTGTTTTTTAGAAATGGTTTGCAATGTGGAAATCTTGTACAAGGTGGAACTGTTCTGTGAGTTTTAAATGTTTTAAGAACGTTGTTTGGATTTAAATGTGTATCACTAAAAATAAATGAACTGTGTTTTATACAACTGTTAGCTGGAAGTACCTCCTCCTTGGTAGTGGATATTGGCAGCTAAATTCACCATGGAGGATAAACAGGAAAGTGAACTAGTCTTTGAATAGTAGGAATTACACTATAGCCTCCTCTTAATGAGGGTACTCATAGCTACAGTATCTATATCAGATTAGCGTTTAAGGTCTTCATTTGAGTTTAGAACTTCACAGTCAGCGAACCCAATGGGAGTTCTTTCCTTCTCCTTCCTTCTCTCTCCCTTGGCTTGTAGGACAAAGAAGCTCTCCCTGAGACGGGCTAAGTGCTTCTCCCTGACATGGGCCACTGCCCTGATGGAGCATGTGGTACCACTGAGACCGTTTACTGGCTTGCTCCAGACAGCCCTTGAAGTCTATACTAGTCTGTTTGGAAGATATTATCAACCTGTCCATAGTGTGATTTTTCTGGACCAGCATAGGATCTCTGGTCATGGGTGAACTGGTAGTAGAGGCTAGCCTGTGAGAAGAAGAACCTACCATCCACACACAGTGTCCAGTGGAGTGTTTGAATGAGGATGGATGCAGAGTGAAGATGTCAGCATTTGTCCAGACACGTACTAGATACAAAGAATCTTCCAGAGCTATCATTGATCAGAACAGGAGCCTGTCTAGACCCATCTAGTCCACAGCCTATTCCCAGCTGGGATTCATCAAACACAGACAATAAATGCTGCTCATCCACATCCGTTACATACCTGGCATAACAAATGTTTATCAGTTATGTTGTCCCATCTGAGTTCAAGAAAGATCCTGTGGCGTGTACAATGGAAAGAGACACTGAGGTCCAAGATATTGGACTGTATAAATTCACTCAGGGGTTGGACTCATTTCGGAGCACATTCAAAAGCACAGTGCAATCATGTACAAAAGAATTCTCAAAATTCTAATGTTGTTATTTCAGGCTATGTCTACACCATTTTCTTCATAAAACAAGATCTAGATCGTTTCTTCCTTCTACTTTGATTATTTTGACAAGTTCAATTTTCCTTAGCTGTGCACTAAAGCTAAAAAGTCAGAGGACAAACAGCCCAATGTATTTAATTTTGCTTATTGCTTTTCTGATAAATGTGCTGATAATATTGCATGCTACAATTTTCACAGTAATTATGCCCAGGGGAACTGATCTGGAGTGTTGAGGTGCTTTAGATGAAACTACACAAGAATATTCAAACACAGTTAACTTTAAACTATGCAAAAGCCACAGTGATATTTGTTTTTCAGATGCCTGTTAATTGTACATTTATTTCCATAATTTATGTCCTTGTAGTTCATGGGTTTATTATCAATTTGGCACCATGCCAGTCCCAGACAAAACTCCTTGGGGCTTTAGTGTTCGTGAAATATCCTTGTAATCTCTGCTTATTAATGAATTCAAAGTTTAAAGCTCTCCCATTGGTCCATGTATATTTTACTGATGTCAAATGAAATGTTACACCACAACAGGTAGCCAACCAGTCCATTGTGCATGGGCGAACAGCACAGAAAAACACTAGAGACTACACCACTGATACAGGTGCTTTGGGGCCATCCAGGTTTTTCCTCCTATCCACCGAGAACCATTAAAATTCAAAGGGACAAGTCATTTGTACAACTAAATGTCAAATCTTGCAAGCAATGAGGGTAAATTTACAACTGTTTTGCTGAGTTTCCAGGTCCTTCAAAACCTCAGGCAATATTTGTCAAGATCAGACATCCTGCCCGATACCAATTAACCATTGATAATGGGTTTCTATGCCGATCATTGTGCTAGATGCTACAGACGTCAGCTGAATAAATAGGGAGAGCTGCTGAAAAAAAATCTTTAGACTCCCCATAAAACTTTCTCCTTGAAGAAGGACAGAAAGAGCAAGTAAAACCTTCTTCCATGTCAACTTTGGAATTCAAAGGGCCACAGAGGAATTGACAGGATCCTGGTGAAAACACATCCTCTCACCACATTTCTTGTCTCCATCCTCAAGAACTGCGCTCTGTCACATCAACTTTCCCCACTTCCTGAATCCACTCAAAACCAGAAGAAAGATGAACAATTAATTATGTTATGATTTCTCTCTATTCTACAACAATGCAGCTGAACTGTCTGTAAAGTTACTAAAGCTCATACTGAGTATTCCCCTTTTCCTTCCATTCATCTTTAGAAATGTTTTGTACCCTTTAAATAAGCACACTCAAACCTACCTGTATTTTGCACTATTGCCAAATTGTTAAATTTGGACAAATAAGTATTTCATTTTAACACTTACCTTCTTACAGTTCCATGGTCTTTTTTATTTTCCTTATGCAATTGTCTATATAATTGAGGTTCGTTTGACAATGGGGCTCTTTTGCAAATGTATTAATATCTCCCTGGATTTTGCTAGCTTATTCCACTCTATTAACTGCACATATTCCCCCAAAGATTCAACCTCAACACTGCCCTTTCTGCCCCAATTTTCAGGTCATCTACAAATATTTAAGTAATACTTCTGATTCCTAAATCAACTCATTTAAATGGTAGGAGCAGTGATCCCAGTATTAATCCCTATAGAAATCACTTCCCACAATCTTCCAACTGAGAAACTTCCCTTTACTCTTTGCCTTGCTATACAAGACTCTGCTGACACCACCTACTCTGACCTTGGCCATGAATCGACCATATGTAACGTTATCAAAGCCTGCCCTTTCTTTCATGAGCTCCCTCCTATCTTGCCCCAAATCCAGTGAGTATTAACGTCTGATTACATCAGTCCTGTCAATTTTATTACCAGTACCTGTAACAGTTTGACCTTTTTGGAAGTTGTTTGCTACATTCATTAGAATCTTAAGGGTAACAAATATATTAAACCACAGTACTTTATAGGGTAATGTTATGATATTCAAACAACCAGAAGCATGTGGATAATGTGTCTCAAACTTGAGGGTATAGGTTTAAGGTAAGGAGTAAGAGGTTTGGTAAGGTGTAAGTAAATTAATGGGTTCTTGGCTGGCATGGAGATGATGGGCCAAAGGGCCTGTATGATCTATGTCGTTATGGCAGGTTATGTTACGGTCGTGGAGATAGACAACTTTAGTCTTAAGAAATGGAACACCAGGGAGATGCAAGTCTCAACTTGTCATTAAATCAATTAATGCTTAACGCTTTTGATACAGCCATGAACTATGTCTTCTACTGCAGCAGTGCAGGTATGTATTAGAATTTCACTAATTTCAACCTAATCGGCAGTTCTCGCTGCATGTTGTGAGATGAGAAGGCTTGAAAGGGAAAAGAACCACAGATATACTACAGTTGGATCATTTGATAGTTCGCTATTGGCAGTGGTGATTTCCTTTACTTTCCTTACATTCTTTCAGATTTCTTGCCTAAGAGTGTAATTGCTTTGAGTTCTGAACCACCTCCTCTCTTCAGCCAGATCAGTCGTAGAAACTAATCCCGAGAAGACACGTTATGCCATAGTCAATTGGTCAACAACCACCAATATTTATTTAGCAGCTTTAATGTAGTGCTACTTCACAAGCCAGTGTGTAACACCATTATCAAACAATATTTGACACCTAAAGGGTATCTCCTAAATGGAGGAAGAGGTGCAGAGGCAAAAAGATAGTAGGGGGGTAGTTATGAGGGTGGGGGAGCATTCTGAAGCTTAGAGTCACACAGCCATCAGCAGGGAAGCAATGAAGTTCAGGGTTGAGCAGGAGATAAGAATTGGAGATGAAAAGACTGGCAGAAATTAGAGATGTAGGAGGCCGGCTGGGACAGGACCGAAGAACAAGGGTTGAATAAAAAGGTAATCAATAAAAGGTAGTCACTTTGGTGGGTCTAAGCTTTGCATGCACAGAGCATCAATTGTAAAATTGGCAAAGCTATCAGCAGGTGCTCAGCTTCAAACTGTGCAAGATAATTATTTGGCATGCAAGCCCGGTTATTATTTTGTAGTTAAAGGAGGTACCCAGTAAATTGCCGTCTTCACACATTGCACTAGTCTTACCAGTATGAAATTGGTGTTAGATCTTATCTAGGTTCTCACATTTCAGAAACTGCTACATTTTGAACTGTTCTAATGAATTCGTACATCAGAATCTTGGACCAGAAAAGGTGTAAACATGTTACTGACCTGAACAGAACAATTGGGAGACCTGTAAAATTACAATGCTGTCTTCCTCCTGGGGTGCACTACAATATTAAGAGGCCACCATGCACAGAGTTAATCAACTTCAGAAAATGTGTAGAAGTGCAACATTCTTAAACTTGCACAAAATTGAAAGGATTTTAAAAAAGACACACAATTTTCAGCATATTTTGGCACTGAGAGCACTTCTCCGGCAAGGAAGTCCTTTTAGGGAAGAATCGTTGTCAATACAGGAAACATAGCACCTAATCCATGCATGGTAATCTCCAGCAGACAAAATTGCGATAATGACTAGATCATCTGCTTTTTTCAATTATCATTGCTATTATCTAAATCTCCAGGAGTAAAAATGAAAACTGGGTTAACGCACCTATTTGTGAAAATGCTGCTGGGGTATTTTGATATCTTCCCTTCTTTAGGCCATTCCTGGGAGGTCAGGATGACACACTTCCACACTAGCTCTGAAGTGGCCGATGTGGTCTCCATCACTGAGAGGATTGGAGGTGCTTGTTGAAGTAGGCACATAAGTAGTTTGGGAAGTTCCATGTGCCTTCTGCCTTTCGTGTGGTCCTGATAAAGCCACCACCATAGGTGAGATTGCAACCCAAAAGAAGGCACTTCCTCTCTCCTCCACAGGAGTAGCTGCCTGGATTTCCATGTTGAAATAGAATGGCAAGATCCCCTCCAATTCCAATCCAGGCAGATTTAAAATATGTTGATATCTTTTCATCAGCACGAGGTCAGAATACCGTTACTACAGGAAGACCTTCACCACATACAGTTCAGAAGGACAGCTCACCATCATTACCTCAAAGTCAAGAAGTGTTGGCATGGCTATCAATGGTCACATCCCATGTGTAGTACTGTCTATGTAATGTATGCAGTCATTAACAAGCAAACTCTAACTCCATTAGGATACATTAGGTCTGGTAACTGAAGAAAAAAATGCTTGGATTTTAAAAGTTGAGGCAGAGCAAAGAAGCTTCCAAACATGATTCCAGAGTTTCAGGCTAAGACAGCTGAAGGCATTTCTATATTGTGGGGAATTAAGAATCAGCAGTGTACTGCAAGGGTCCAGGATTAGCAGAATGCAATATTGTGCTGTAGCTTTCTATGTTTCAATGCTCTTGCAAGGTTGTAAGAGAGCTAGGCAGGGTCACGGCTGTAAGGAGGGATGAGAATAAGAGTGAATTTTAAAACTTGAGCTCTTAGCAGAGCAGCAGGGATATGTGCAGCGGAGTTTTGCAGAAACTTGTGCATAGTGAAGGTAAAAGTTGGGGAGACAGCAAAGAGGAATTGTGCTTGAAAATGTGTTTGTGTGTGTGTGAATTCCGGTTACCCAAGAACCTACTAATAAATACAAGGGCAGAGTAAGCTCTTGAATTGCACTGCAGAAAACTCAGAGTTAAAGTAAAATGAGTCAATTAATTGGCTATTAATTGATGGCAGCTGTAGTCAAATAAAAGTGAAATGGCTGATTAACTGAAAAAGAATCATTGGTTGTTCTTTAAAATCCCCTGTTCCAGAGCCACACTTGAGTCAATTTACCATTATAATGATGCAAATTATAGAATTTGCATAATATCCTTGGTTGCAATCTTACAATGCAAATTGCATAATCCTCTACAAATGTGCCATTAGAGCACAGAAAATAAATTGATTGTTAAGCATCACCACCCGCAGTTATAGGAACTCTGACACCTTGGATTTTATTTTATCGATAGTTCCTTCCAAATTTAGAAACTAGGGACATTACACAACAGAAAAATACACAATTACAAAGCAGAAGAGCTAATTTTCCCATTAAAACATCATTATTTTGAGGTACTTTCATGACCACATGAATGATTCAGAGTTTGCAATATTTACGCACACGGTCTGCAGCCCACAACTTGTCACTGCTTCATCTTCAGCACTAGTGTTGATTTCCAATTAAACGGCTGTGTTATTCATGATAGGTATACATTTTCTCATGTGATTGATGCCCATTTGAGTACAGGTGCCATCATGTATTTTCTGTGATTCATTTGAAAATGTATTTTTCATTAAAGAAAACTTAAGATGTCATCTTATTAATAGTGCACAACAGTTTAATGGAATTGCACTCTGCACTCCATTTCATCTTATACATGAGACCAAGGACAGACGTGTGGCTAATGGTAACTGCCAGAGATCTGTGGAATGGGAAGTAGGCATGCTGGGCCTGCCGGCAGCTTCCAGCCGTTGCTATGACCTGACTGGATCAGGGGAAAATGGACACAAAAGTCAGCACAGTGCCCAGTCCTTACAATGGTCGTGAGTCCCAAGCACGCTCGAAGCCTGTGCATTCCCAAGTCTCAGGTTCCAAACCACTGAGAATCGACCCAAGAAGGCATGTTACTAAACTCAGGCAATGATTTTATCCAGTGCAGATACAGGTCATAGAATTAGCATCAGAAGTCAACATGTCAGATTTGGAGCACTTCCAACTTTATGACCACTTTAAATAATGACTGGAACCTTTACCCGATTTTATGGGTTGGCATAACAATCCACCTTGACTAATTTATCAATTATTTCACAGTTCAGGGTAGTTAATCATTGAATCGTGGAAGTTTGCAGCAAAAAAAGGGATAACTAATGGGCAATACTTCTCTGATGTATGCTTTGTGCATTCTTGCATGTAAGCTCCATTGTAGCACAATATTCTGTACACTTTAATTGGACAAATGCTTCCATGCACTGCATGCAGTAAGAGTGGGAACATCAGAGCTGCCATAGGTACAATATAGTACCTATATTGATTACCTCTTCTTGGCTTCACTGTGAGATTTGTGGTCTTTTAATGTATACAAGTGGCATTATCAGAGCTGCTGTGTTAGGTGACAAAGACAGATTTAGGCTCAGAAAGGGTATAAGAAATTTAGGCCAGAGAAATCCATCCAAGTGCCTGCGTTCACTAAATTGTAAATGCACCCTAAAAGCAATGATAATTACCATCTTTCAAAATTCTATCAATTCTGGAGTGGTTCCTGTGGATGGGATGGCAACAACAGTGTCCACGCTTTAAGGAAGAAGAGAGAACCGTTGTCTAAAGTCACTGTTCAGAGAAAATAATGAAGGATGCAGAATTGTGTTGAATAGAATAGATCTGAGCACTAGTGTGACTAGTTAAACAGGTAAAGAAAAAGTGGATGTAATGTATTTGAAATTTCAGAAGGCTTCTGAAAAGGTCCCACACAAATAGTCAACAAGGTTCAAGCACATAGAATTAGGGCAACTGTCCGCTTTCTGTCTGTTTAACATTCAGTAGCGTTGTGTCATCTCCACATGCCTTCCATCCAAAACCCTATATAACCATATAACAATCACAGCACGGAAACAGGCCATTCCGGCCCTCCTAGTCCGTGCCGAACTCTTAATCTCACCTAGTCCCACCTACCCGCACTCAGCCCATAACCCTCCACTCCTTTCCTATCCATATACCTATCCAATTTTACCTTAAATGACACAACTGATCTGGCCTCTACTACTTCTACAGGAAGCTCATTCCACACAGCTATCACTCTCTGAGTAAAGAAATACCCCCTCGTGTTTCCCTTAAACTTTTGCCCCCTAACTCTCAAATCATGTCCTCTCGTTTGAATCTCCCCTACTCTCAATGGAAACAGCCTATTCACGTCAACTCTATCTATCCCTCTCAACATTTTAAATACCTCGATCAAATCCCCCCTCAACCTTCTACGCTCCAATGAATAGAGACCTAACTTGTTCAACCTTTCTCTGTAACTTAAGTGCTGAAACCCTGGTAACATCCTAGTAAATCGTCTCTGCACTCTCTCTAATTTATTGATATCTTTCCTATGGTTCATCATTGACCAGAAACTCAACACAAGCCATTCAATTTATTGATATCTTTCCTATGGTTCATCATTGACCAGAAACTCAACACAAGCCATTCAAGAGCTGGGTAGATGATGGAAAGTGATTCACCTCCTGACATCCTGAAATCTTCCCACTGTCAACAACCAAGTCAAGGCAAGAATATTGTCCACTTACCTGACTGAGTACAGCTGGTTCAGAAACCTCAACCAAACTTCCTCTTGAATGGCTCCAAATGCACCCCTGAAAATATTCAGTCTCTCCATCATTAGCACAGGGTATCTGTAATGTGTACCAGCTATAAAACGTGCCATATCTAATCACTGAGACTACTCCAACAGCACCACCCTAAGGCATGAGCTCAACCACCAAAAGGACAAGAGCCTAGAATGCATGGGAACACCACCAGCTGCAGATCCCCTTCAAACCACTCGCCATCCTGATCTCAAAAAGCGTTGCCTTTCTTTCATCGTCCCTAGGACAAAGTCTTGGAAAGTAGCTCGCTTTCTCTAAAGCAATTAAGAATGGACGGCAATTAGCTTTCTAGCTAATGATGCACAAGTTCCAAAATACGACCTAATTAATTTTAGTTACTTTTTTATTTAGAGAAACAAGCTCTTCTGGCCCAAGGGGCCATATCGCCCAACAACCCATCTAACAATAGCTTGATCAGAGAACAATTTACAGTGATCCATTAACCTACTAACCAGTCCATCTTTGGACTGTGGGAGGAAATTGGAGCACCTGAATATAAACCCGCACAGTTCACAGGGAGAATGTACCAGCTCCCTACAGGTGCCAACGGAACTGAGCACAAAACTCCAGACTGCTCTCAGCTGTAATATTGTCGCACTAACCACTACGCTTCTATGACGCCCAAGCAAATATGAATCAAAGGTCAATTAAATCTGAACATGTTGAGAAACTGGAGATGCAGCTCAATGGCCTTCAGCTCATATGGGCTGATAGATAGGAGCTACAGGGAGGAAGTCCAACTTGCAGGAGCCAGGTATGTGAGGGATGGTCAGGAGAGGGAAAGGAGTACCCCTGTGGCCATTCCCCTAAATAATAAGCTTTGGATACTGTTGAGGGGGGACGAGGAGGGAAGCTGCAGCAGTTGAGTCTGGCACTGTGGTTCAGATGGGAAGCAGGGATTGGAGGACCGCAGAAGTGTTTGGTGATCCCATAGTTAGAGGAGCAGCCTCGAGATTTTGTCGATGTATTAGAGACTCTCAGATTGTATTTTACCTCCCAGGTGTCAGGGTCAGGGACATCTCAGATCAGGTTCACGGCATTCTAAAGGGAGAGAGTGAGCAGTGAGAAGTCTTGGGACATATTGACACCAATGACATAGGTAGGAAAAGGGAGGAGGTCCTGGAAAGAGGATTTGGGGAGTTAAGTGGAAAGCTGAAAAGCAGGATCTCCAGGGTAGTGGTCTCTGAATAGCTGTCTGTGCCACACGCCAGTGAGGTAAGAATAGGATGATTTGGCAAATGAATGCATAGCTGAGGAACTGGAGTGGGTGGGGAGGGTGGTGTACAGATTTCTGGATCATTGGGATCTCTTCTGGGGAAGGCAAGACCTGGACAAAAGGGACGGGTTGTACTTGAACCTAAGGGGGACCCATATCATCACAGGCAGGTTTGCGAGAACTGTTGGAGAGAGTTTAAACTAATTTGGCAGGTGAATGGGAACCTGTGTGATAGGGCTGCTGGTTTACAAGCAGAAGCAGTGTGTAGTGAGACCGTCAGAAAGAGCAGGCAGATCATAGGGCAGAATTGCAGACAGTGAAATCAGTTGTAGTGTAAAAGAGGGACAAAATTTAAAAAGGTGACGAATACAAGACTAAAGGTATTATATTTGAATGCGAGCAGTATACAGAATAAGGTAGATGATCTTGTAGCGCAGTTGGAGATTGGAAGGAATGACATTGCGGATTTCACTGAGTCATAGCTGAAAGAAGATTATAGTTGATAGTTTAACGTCCAAGGATACATATAGTATCGAAAGCATATGCAGGTAGGCAGAGAGGGTGGGGTGGCTCTGTTGGTAAAAAATTAAATCAAATACATAGAAAGAGGTGGCATAGGATTGGAAGAGCAAGAATCCTTGTGGGTTAAGTTAAAAAAAAAGCAAGGGTAAAAATTCCTTGATGGGAGTATAAATAGGCCTCAGAACAGTAGCCAGTATGTAGTCAACAAATTACAATGGGAGATAGAAAATGCATGTCAAAAGTACAATGTTACATTAGACATGGGCAATTACAATATGCAGGTAGATTGGGAAAATCGGGTTGCTGCTGATTTTGGATCCCTAGAAAGAGAATTTGTAGTATGCCTACAAGATAGCTTTTAGAGCAGCCTATGGTTGAGCCTACTAGGGGATCAGCCATTCTGGATTGGGTGTTGTGAACTGAACCGAATTTGATTAGGGAGTTTAAGGCAAAGGAACCCTCAGAGGCATAGTCATCATAATATGATAGAATTCACTCTGCCATTTTGAGGGAGAAGCTGAAGTCAAATGTATCTGTATTACAGCGGAGTAAAGGGAAATACTGAGGCATGAGAGAGGAGCTGGCCACAGACGATTGGAAGCACATCAGCAGGGATGACGGCAGAACAGCAATAGCTGGAGTTTCAGGGAGCAATTCGGAAAGCACAGGACTGATATATCCAAAGAGTATTCTAAAGGCAGGATGACACAACCATGATTGACAAGGGAATTCAAAAGTCAACATAAAAGGTAAAGAGAGGCTGTTTAATAGATTAAAAAATAGTGGATTGGGAAGATATTTTAAAGCAACTCAGGCAACTAAAAAGCCATGAGGAGTGAAAAGATGAAATATGCAGGTAGGCTAGCCCATAAAGTCAAAGAGAATACCGAATGTTTTTCAGATATATAAAGAGCAGACTCAATGGGCTAAATGGCCAAATTCTGCTCCTATACCATATGGTCTAAAAGAGAGGTGAGAATAGATATTGGACTGCTGGAGAGGTAGTAATGGGGTACAATGGAATGACAAATGAACTGAATAAGTATTTTACATCAGTCTTCATTGTGGAAGATAGTAGCAGTATGCTGGAAGTTCGAGAATGTCAAGGGGCAGAAGTGAGTGCATTTGCTAATACTAGGCAGAAAGTGCCTGGGAGCTGAAAGGTCACTCTACTCTTCAAGAAGAGATGGTGGCAGAAGAAAAGAAATTAACCTGACCTCAGTAGTTGAGAAGATGTTGGAGTCAATTGTTAAAGATGAGGTTTTAGAAGGGTATTAGGAGACACATGATAAAATGGGCCAAAATCAGCATGGTTTCCTTAAGGGAAATTTTTACCTGACAAATCTGTTGGAATTCTTTGAGGAAATAACAAGCAGGATAGACAAAGGAGAATCAATAGTTAATGTGTATTTGGATTTTCAAAAGACCTTTGACAAGGTGCCATATATGAGGTTGCTTAACAAGTTAAGAGCCCATGGTATTACAGGAAAGATACTAGCATGGATAAAGCAGTGGCTGATTTGCAGGAAGCAGAGAAGGGGAATAAAGGGAGCCTTTTCTGATTAGCTGCCAGTGACTAATGGTGTTCTGCAGGGGTCAGTGCTGGAACAGCTTTTTACATTATATGTCAATGATTTGTATGATAAAATTGATGGCCATGTGGCCAAGTTTGCAGAGAATGCAAAGACAGGTGGAGATGCAGGCCATGTTGAGGAAACAGAGAGGCTGCAAAAGGACTTCTACAGATTGGGAAAATTGGCAAAGAAGTCGCAGATGGAATACAGTGTCAGGAGGTGCACAGTCATGCATTTTGGTAGAAGGGATAAAAGCATGGGCTATTTTCTAAATGGGGAGAAATCTAAAAATGCAAAGTGCAAAGGGACTTGGGAGTCCTCATACAGGATTCCCTAAAGGTTAAGTTGCAGGTTGAGTCTGTGATGAGGAAGGCAAATGCAATGTTAGCATTCATTTGGAGAAGACTACAATGTAAAAACAAGGATGTAATGCTGAGGCCTCATTTGGAGTATCGTGAGTGGTTTTGGTCCCCTTATCAAGGAAAGGATGAGCTGACATTGGAGAGAGTTCAGAGGAGGTTCACATCAATGATTCTGGGAATGAAAGGGTTATTATATGAAGAGTGCTCAATGGCTCTGGGCCAGTACTCGCTGGATTTTAGAAGAATGAAGGGGGAATCTCAACAAAACCTATCAAATGCTGAAAGGCTGACATAAATTGGATGTTTCCTAGAGTAGGGGAGTCTAGGACCAGAGGGCACAATCTTAGAATAGAGTGTTACGAACCCCGTAACTGGGTCACTTACCAGCAAAGATAGAGAGGTCCATTGAAGTCTGATGGTACTATTTTTAAACGTTTTTATTTATAAAGGGGCACAAAAGTAAGGTTAATACAAACATTCAGATAATATATGTCGTCAATACTCAATCTAAAGCGCGGGTATAGTAATAATCATCAATAAGAAGTAGCTCTATCGTTTTGTCTAGGGGTAAAAATATTGTCCGATGGAAATATAAAAGTCTCTTGAGTTCATGCAGGCTTTAGCCTTTCGGGGACCGCTGGGTTTCACGTGTTGGAGAGAGAGAGAGAGATTTTTGGTGAGAAAAGAAACTTGCCCAGTCTTTTAGGACGCAAACCGTTGAATCGGGAATGTGGGTTCCCCGTTGTTAGTTCAAAGTCCTTTTCGGTGTTATCAGCCATCCGTTCCCCAGGCCAGGGGAAACGGACCACACGTGGCTTCCGAATAGCTTCCCGTTATCACGGGAGCGATGAGCGATGGTGTCTCCTTCTGGTGCGTCGCTAGGGGACTGCCCCCTGCAGCCCCTCTTTTATCTTGACTTGCAGAGTTGTAGATGTCAATCAGGGTGGGGTGATGCAATCCCCAGCCCACATTGCCCGAGGGTGTACACGTAGCCCTGAGAGCTGGCACGTAGTATAGGATCGCAATCCACAAAGGTGTCTCCAAGAAACAATGGCCAAATCCGATGCTTTATCCTGCTGAGGATTCTCTCTCATTTCCTGGGTCCAAGACCCGAATTAATAGCGATCTTGCAATTCTCAAGAAGGAGGGGGCTGGGATCATAACAAGAGGGATGTCCATTTAGAACATAGATGAGGAGGAATTGCTTTAGCCAGAGGGTCATGAATCTGTGGAATTTGTTGCTACGGGCAGTTGTAGAGGCCAAGTCATTAAATGTACTTAAGGCAGAGGTTGATAAGTCAGGGCGTGAAATGTTATGGGGAGGAGGCAGGAGATTGGGGCGGAGGGGGAATGGATCAGCCCCAGGATGAAATGGTGGAACATACTTGATGGGCCAAATGGCCTAATTCTGCTCCAATGTCTTATGATCTTAACATAAAGCAAATATGAATTGAAAGGGCAAGTTAACAATCATTCTTCAGGACTCCACATTTCAACCTAAACTCCCACTGCCCTTGCAACAGAGCCTGTCTTCCTCAGTGAGAAGCATTCCCAGCTCAACATCTATTACATTCACAGATGGAGCAGGCAGGTCACTGCTTGACATCCTATCCATTAGGGTGGCACTCCCTCAACACTGCACTGCACTGAAGTGTTAAACATTCATTGATCTTCTTCCTTCTGCTATTTTGCTCAGTGCTCTGAAGGGATATTACATAGATTCTCCTTTCATTTACTTCCCCATCAGCAGCCTTTGTCCTCCCCATAGTTTCCACTATCCAATTTTTTCCTTGTCTCCCAGAGCGACTGTAACACTGGTAAACGACAGAAGGTTGAGATGAAATCAAATCAGCGTCAGTAATTCAGAAGTAAAATTCAGGCACTAGATTGCTGGAGTTCTTCACCAAATGCTAAGCATTTCTCATGCCCACATGCCTTGGGTGCAGTCAACATTAGCTGAATATTCAATTGTATCACAGAACAATACAGCTCAGGAGGCCACTTGCACAGTGTGATAGCCCTTTAAAACACTTACCCAGTTAGACTCATCCATCTGTTCTAGTGCCATAGAACATCAGAATGCTTCATCTTTGCATTTCTCTGCATTATCCTTGCAGTCAGATTTCACTGTCTTAAATTTAAAAGAAACAAGAGCTTGAGAGAACTTGTTTTATAGTGGAGCTACAAGAGGCTGCGGATGCCGGAATCTGGAGAAACACCCTAGGTGTTGGAGGAACTCAATGGATCAAGCAGGGCCCACAGAGATCCCCCAGCATCGATGTGTTACAGCATGATATATGAACGATGTGGCACATACTGTATGCAGCACCCTAACACAGTCTTAATTACTAGGCTGAGCACTTAATGCCAGTCCTTTCGGCAGGAGTTTCATCTACATAACTGGATTGATACTTATCTTACAGAAACTTGACAGAATTAAGTCTGATTTTACTCATAATTGAGTCAATAGAATGTATGACTGGGCCATTGTACAGTGAGCAGTGAACTCGAAACCAATGTGTTGAGGTGAACCAAAAATCATTTGACATAGACTTAGATAATCAGAAAAAACAAGAGGAGGGGTGACATGAGGAAGCAATGTTTACACAACCAGCTGATTTGAAAACTGCTGCTTGAAAGGTTAGTGAAATCAGTTTTAGTTTTCAAGAGAGAGTTAGTTGAATACTTAAAGAGGATGAAACTCTGGGAAGAAATACAGAGGAGTGGAACCTGTAAGGTACCCCTAGCAAAGATCCAGCACAGTCGCAACGGGTCAAATGGCCTTGTCCTCTGGTGTATCCCCCTCTCCATTTCGGATCAAAGTGAAGTTGGCATACATTGCGGCAGAAAAGGACGAGAACATAATCGGGCTGGCACTGATAGTGGTACAGAATTCCACAGTTTGAACATCAGTGTAGACTCCTTCTCATAAAGTGCAAGAAAACACTGTCTCTTTAAGTAACCTCTCAAGACTAAGATTTAGCTGATTTAGTATCCCTGCCTGAATCTTTTCTGCTGGATCTCCCTGACATTAAATGAAAAATAAATAAGACAAACTCTTCCCCTTTTTGAGGGGTAAGTGGATTATTCAGTGCTTCCATGACGGGGGACTCAATCCTAATGAAATTACACTCAGCCTTTAGACCTGACGAAGAGGGGGGGAAGGGAGGGCTGGGTCAAAGAGACAGTTTAGCTTAATATTGCTTTTTCTGTCGGAAATATATGGTATTTAAATAACAGAGGTAAGCAGCCCTAAAATTACAGCAGAACATGTTGTCACTGTTATAACCAGCCCATTTTGGCATCAGCTGCCAATTATCCCCCAGTACCAGCTTTTTCCCGTAGACTGATCTCTTCCCGCTTGAGGCTGTATCACACCCTTGACTCTGAATCCTCCCTTGTGGCTAACCAGCTAATTAAGAGCAAAAATCCATCTCCCGATAAAATAATGCCACTGCTGAAATGGATTTGCACAGTTTTTAATTCTTAATCAGAATGGTAGAGACATCGTCCTAACACTGCCGAATTAAGCAAAGGCGTGTTCCATAACCAGCAGTTAATGATGATGAAGGGGGAGAACGATTTAAAGTATATTGCTGTGACATTTTTATCTCCGTAAATGAGTTCACCAGGCGCACCAGCTGCATATGCTCATTGTCAGTTAGTGTTTGGACAGCAACTCATCAGCTCTCCGAAGGCATATAGTCTCTGAAGGTGGTGGATTTAATAAGTAATTCTGACATCGGTGTGAAATGAGCAAATCTGCAGTATGAGGAATGTGTTCTCACTCCGAACAGACAGGTGGACACTCTATGTATGTGAGGTGACACTAATCAGCAGGGAAAAAAAATGAGAAGAACTGTAACAGGGGTCTGGTCGTGGGAGAAAGAACCCATACAATATCTGCAGAAAAACGGGGGAGCCTGTTCTTGCACTGATCGATTAAAAGATTTAAACTACAAAATTCACAAAGTGATTTTTTTTTAAATTTACACATTGAGGGATAGCCCAGGTTCTAAATTCCGTATCACCAACAAATTCATGCATGTACGCTGCAGCACCGCCTGTCGTATTTTTTAAACTGTTAAAAGAGCATTAGCCGGGGTTTGCAGACCCAAAACGTGTACTTGCCCAGTATGCGAACACCTAAATCATCCA
The DNA here is from genome assembly GCF_048418815.1 of Hemitrygon akajei. NCBI lineage: Eukaryota > Metazoa > Chordata > Chondrichthyes > Myliobatiformes > Dasyatidae > Hemitrygon > Hemitrygon akajei. Next base: position 73,796,532 of record NC_133130.1, on the reverse strand, counting down.
TGTGAAAATAATTTGCTTGATATTTTAACAGAGGTGCTAACCTGTTTATTTTAAATTTGCCCAGTGTTGTTTCAAAGTTGTAGAATTTCACCATTAAACCAAATGAAAAACACATGAGCGTTTCTTTTAAATTAATAACATGTTCACCTAAAGTGCAAGCCATGAGATACTTCCACAGAAATAGTAGGGTGTAGTGCACTGGTAGAATATCTGTGTGTCTTGCTCTTGCAAATTGTTGCTTTTTGCACAAGTTGCAAATCATACTGTCAGAAGCTTGATTCAAACTCGAACTATATTAATGCAACTAATTGGTCAAAGATTTTGTTTTCATCAATGTTGAAAATAACCTGAATACGAAAATTAGTAAATTAATCATCTAAAAGCAAGATGTTCCAAAACTACAGGTGTTTGCTTTGAGATTCTTCTGGGATGGTTGTGGGGTAGGGAGAGGGAGGGCATAGTGGAGGGGGCAGGTAGGAATGGGGTTGGCTGTTATGTTTCAATTCAAAGTATTTTATACAGCTTAATATTAAATTTCATTGACTTTCATATCATTCAAGTCCCTGATTTTCCCCAGACGGAGTTATATTCCCCACATCACCAAATTTAATGTTTCACATTGACCTAAGCTTGTCAAACTACAGAGGCTAGCTACCTCAAGACTGCTTAAGATAATGCACTGAGCATTAAGATTTAAAGTATGTTACAATGGAATCTACAATACATAGTATTTTGCCTTTATATCACTACAAATTTCCTAAGCATTGATTTATGGAATTATTTGTTTTCCTTTTCCATGGAAAGGAAAGATGTAGTTTGTGTATTTTGCTTTATTTCTTGCAGTCGTGCATTGATATTACAAAGCTGTGAGCTCAGTCAGCTAGATTTTATTTTATAGAGGCCACTGGGAAAAAGACCATTATGAAGAGAGATTATGAAAACTATGATTCTGAAGTGGCTGGGCTTCAGAAATTGGGAGAGTCTGGTCCAAGCAGTGTTAGCTTCTTACCCCTCATCCACCCCCAGCACCCACTTCCGACTTCCTTTTCTTCTCCTTCCAGAGAAATCAAAGAAAGTTATAGCCATATTGATGAAAAACAGATCTTCCTAGCTTGTTGTAAGCACCTTCTCTCTCTCTCTCTCTCTCTCACACACACACACACACACACACACACATTCTTACATACAACGTATCAATATTCATTCATAATATACATGCACAAATCCACAAACATTGATACATATGCACACAAAACACATAAGACACACATTTGGACAAATGCATGTACACACACGTATATAATATTTTAAATATCTGTTCTGTTCCTCAATGTCAGAAACTTGTGTTTTCTTACTGCACTTAGTTTAGCAGAGGTCTTGAGTGAAAACTTTTGATTGACGGTGTAATCACCTACATATATGCACACATATATACATACATATATTCATGTGTGTGAATAGCAAAGACATGCTTACCCAAGTTTACAAAAGCACATATGCATAAATTGACATATGCACTATACAAACATGCACTAGCAGTTAACATCAAGAGAGTCAGATGTTTTTCTTTCAGAATCTTCTTAATTTCCTATAACCTCCTAATATTGCAGAGCTATTTTCTGCATTGTTTTATCATTTCAAGATTATAAAATTCTTTAATAGATACATTAATTTGGAAGCAACACTAACTAAAGTAGTATTTATTACTTATAAATATTAATGTATTTATTAGCAATTTGGGTTGGCATATAATTCTACCTTTCTTGAAGACTGAGATACATGAAATGACGGTACATAGCTGATATGTCAATAACTTAAAATACTTACCACATTATTTTAGCACAATTTTAGAATAGGCATATATTTAAAGAAATGTACTGTACACCGAGCAAGTTTTAAGTCAAATAAGTACACACCATTGTTTGTCATGGATACACAACTCAACTTCTACATAACACTTCGTATTTCCCATTAGGTCTTATACATTTTCTGCAAACTGAGTTTAAACAGACATATGGGTAACTATGTCATGGCAATATAGATTTTTGTTGCCTGGATACAACGAGCTATTCAGTTTAAGACTGAATTAAGCCTAGGAACCTGGATGAGCACAGAATCCAGACATGAAAAAGTCATCACTCAATAACTCTTGCTTCCAAAGGTGCAGTAAGAAATCATTAGTCAGTTGCAGACATTGTTTGCGGAATAGCATGGATATTTTAAATAACTCCATGGTAAGCAATACCTTAGAAATCATTCAGCTGAAAGCCTCTCTTGTTCTATAATAACTCTCTAGCTGGGCTGCTAGTAGATCTGAAGCCCTTCAATTACTTGGTAATTACTGACTCCGTACACTGTACAAAAGGAATGCAACATTTTCCGAATTTGACCTATCCATAACAAGTAAGAAGAGAGTTACTTTATATGTTAATCTACCTATGTTATCATAGAAACCTAGACAGAAGAGTATTGCCCCATTTATTATCTCAAGCATCTTCCATTTGGTCCTTGAGGTTGATCCTTTTAAACAAGCATGATTGATCTGTAGCTTCTACTCATGTACTTTTAGACTGTGCTAGCATTTCAGAGGGGATATGTTTCCTGCAAGTGACTTAATCTCTGCTCCTTTTCATACTGAACCTACAGCAATCCTCTCTCCTATTGTTCTTTATTTTCTGTCAAGTTACAAGTCACAAACACAGCTCAGAGACAATCCCTTTGGCCCACTTAGTCCATACCATCAAGTGCCCACTTCGTACCTTCTGTTTATTCACTCCACACTCTCATCAGTTTCCTCCAGGTTCTACCACTCACCTACAAACAAGGTTTAATTTACAATAGTTAATTAACCTACCAACCTACCGGTGGTCACTGGGACCTTGGAGGAAACTGGAGAACCCAAGACAACCCATGTGATGACTTGGAGAACGTGCAAATTCCTCGAGATCAGGTCTGAGGCCGGGTCGCTGGCACTATGAAGCAGCAGCTGCAGTGGCTCTGCTACCACACTACCCAATTTCTTGCATTTTAAATATGTTTATTGTGTTTGTCAGTTTTAAGTAAAAATTGTCACTGCAAGTCTAAGTTTTTTTTTAATGATAGTCTGACATTTCGTAATACTCTATGGCTTTTCAGCTTCTTTTTTTTTAAACAAAGTAAGACTAATATTATTTGGCTCCCATTGATGATTGCATCTTGGTCAAATTTAACCTTGCTCGAAATCAGTGAGGTGCTGAGGCAGTACTGAAGGTGACGGTGTTCATTACAACAGAGCAATAAATAGCAGCATTTATCGTTAACATACACAGTAAAACCAAATCACGAGATCGCCCCTCAACCTGGACGTTAGAATTTACAATGCTAATCTTTGCAAAAGCAGAGTTTTCAAATTAGCGGCTGGTGGTCAGAGTGAGGTTGAAATATTTCAGGGAACTTGGAGCAGAATTCAGAACTAGAGCTTTAGACCAGGATCTTCGTCTAACTACCTGTCTGTAGGCAACATAACCAGATGGTTAGCTATTACTCATAGTAAACATCGTTGCACATTATTTGGTTGTTCTGAGTGATGTAAATTTATTTCTGAATGATATTATTTCTTGTACCTTCCCTGCTAGAGTTTTCTTTGGACTTACTGATTGATAGCTATTTGCCTATTTATTAAATACTGCGTTGTTCTTACCGGGCTCTCCATGGAAAAATATGCAATTTTCACCTGCTTGGGGGTATTGGCAGAGTGAGGGACCTGGAGATTCCAGAAATAGGGAACCATACACCATAGGAAATGTTGTGGATCCATGGAATTCCCTTCCCTGAGAGGGCAATGCACAGTCTACCATTGGTTATGATCTGACCAAGGACAGATCTTTAGAGTGGAAAACAGAGATAGGATATGGAAATTAAGTTGATATAGAAGTAGATGTCTTGACCAGGAGAGATGGACATTTTCACCCAAGTGAAGCTCTTTCCCTTGTGTCCACGTGACTATTATGACATATAGTATAACGGGTCAGATGTAGCCTGAGATACTTTGTGTGTGTCAGCCTGGATGTTCAGTGTTGGACTGCCTGTTGTGCCAGTAGAGTAACTAGACAATATTCCAAAGAGGAAGCATAGCAGAATGTGCCTCTTTCACATCCCAGCATCATTACCGTGACGCTTATTGTCTAGGTCCAAACAAATAAATCAAATATAAATACAACTGTAGCAAATTGGGTCCTGTCCTTGGATCTGCATGAGAGGATGCAGCCTGGGTGTCTCCAAACATTTGTACATAATGAGTCAGTAAATTTGCTGATGACAGAAAGGTTGGGGGTGTTATGGATAGTGTGGAGGGCTGTCAAAGGTTACAGCGGGACATTGATAGGATGCAAAATGGGGCTGAGAAGTGGCAGATGGAGTTCCACCCAAATAAGTGTGAGGTGGTTCATTTTGGGAGGTCAAATATGATGGCAGAATATAGTATTAATGGTAAGACTCTTGGCAGTGTGGAGGATCAGAGGGATTTTGGGGTCTGAGTCCATAGGACACTCAAAGCTGCTGCACAGGTTGACTCTGTGGTAGAGAAGGCATATGGTGCATTGGCCTTCATCAATCGTGGGATTGAGTTTAGGAGCCGAGAGGTAATGTTGCAGCTATATAGGACCCTGGTCAGACCCCACTTGGAGTACTGTGCTCAGTTCTGGTCGCCTCACTATAGGAAGGATGTGGAAACCATAGAAAGGGTGCAGAGGAGATTTACAAGGATGTTGCCTGGATTGGGGAGCATGCCTTATGAGAATAGATTGGGTGAACTCAGCCTTTTTACCTTGGAGAGACGGAGGATGAAAGGTGACCTGATAGAGGTGTATAAGATGATGAGAGGCATTGATCGTGTGGATAGTCAGAGGCTTGTTCCCAGGGCTGAAATGGCTAGCATGAGAGGGCACAGTTTTAAGGTGCTTGGAAGTAGGTACAGAGGAGATGTCAGGGGTAAGTTTTTTACACAGAGAGTGGTGAGTGCGTGGGATGGGCTGCCGGCGATGGTGGTGGAGGTGGATACAATAGAAGGCTAAGGGTAACCCTAGGTAATTTCTAAGGTAGGGACATGTTCGGCACAACTTTGTGGGCCGAAGGGCCTGTATAGTGCTGTAGATTTTCTATTCTTTCTATGTGTCTATTCCTGCCAAAATTCCTGTTAGCACTCAGGAAGTTCCTTAGGACCTTTTACTATATTTAAGGTGCTTTTAAGTCAGATTATTGATGTTATTCAGATCCAGTATTGGGAGAGATACGACCTGAGAATGAACAAGCAGCAGAGTTAATGTTTTTCCCTGAAGGAAACTGGTGCCTTCTGTTTATGGAGTTTATTCATAGCATTACACATCATAAAACAAGTAACTATTGCTGAATAATGAAATATGAAATGAATTTGAAAAACATTATTGATAGGATGACCCATCAGTCATCATTTGGTATAGTGCAGAGACCTAGCCACTGAAGATAAATTAGGTACAGATGCTGGTCTTATTTAGAAAATGTTTCATTGGATAATGGGTGGGGTCTAGTGACCTGTCGCGAGATCAAAGGAAGGATGAAAGAATTAATAGCAACAGTGTGGCGATTTCAATAGGAACACTAAGGCTAAAGACTGGTATGTTAGACCAAGTTCCAGGATGGAAAATCTTGGCTGACTGTTTGTTCAAGAACATTAGTCCAAAAGCAGAGCCCAGGAACTGTCAAAAGGCTATTTCTTTTATTGAGTCATTACGTGAAGTAAATTTAGCAAATAAACAACGACATCAAATCTCTCCACTCTGAATCAATTTGCATAAGGCCAAAGATACTGATTTTCCCTTTAACTAATTTGTGAGTTAAAAATGGATGAAATATTTATTCTGTGTGGTGTATGTATAGTTCATACCTCGTCAGCTAGTTTAGCTGTTGTGGGCTTATGTGTTGACAATTAGATAAATATAGCTGGTTCAGAATTTCCAGGCATCCAGCCTAATGACTAATGTATGCCTCAGCCTCTAACGTTGATTAGTTCACTGACTAACTTCCATGAATTTTCAACACTTACCAACCACAAGCGTCAATTACTGGTGACGGACGTGAGTAGCCAGATTATTAATTGGCTCGCTTTCAAAATTTGTCAACAGCTGAACAGCGGAATAAATATTCTTTGCTTTTGATAAACTATCTTATAGTTAAATTAACAGGTTTGATTCCACTCAATTGCTTCATGTGAAGAAGGGTCAGCATGCTTAATCTTAATCCCCCATATGTTAAAGCTGGTGAAGCTGAATTGTATCAGGTAACGTTTTGCAAAACAGGCTATTAGGGCTGAAATAGAAAAAGATATTGTGCCTAGATCTTGTGACTAAAGTCCAATGTGCAGAACATCCCTTTGACTGACACTTCTACTAAATAAAGAGCAGCAAATGTGAGATCAGAGTTTCACTGAGCAAGTGGTAATTTGCTACATAAATAAGCCTCCTTACTGCAAATGTTCAAAGAAATTAGTAAATATTTCATAGAAAGATCTAAACTGATTTTCCAATAAAGTTAATTATACTCCTCACTTCAAAATAACCATAAGGATTTTCAGAGGGCAACTCAGGTAATGGATGAAGATTAAAAGTGTGTGAAATAGAGAAGAAAGTGTTATCTTTTTAAATTAGTTTTTCATTAAAATAACTTCAAATAAGATATTGTGGTAGGACTTGATAATGCCAAAAGTCAATTCAGTAACTTGCAGTCAATTGGTGCCTTTTGAGTGTCAAAATGTCCCAATGCTTTGTTATAAAGCAAAATTCACACTGAACTACATTGGTTTTAAGAAGCATCTTTAAAGGAGAAGGAAACCAGAAAAAAAAGTTTGGGAGGTGGGGGAGTTCATTCTTAGAGACTAAACAGCTGAAGGCATGACTGCCAATGACAAAACAATTAACATTGATGAAGGACAACTGGTGAGAATTTTTGGAAGGTACAACGACTTCACAGGCTTTAAAGACTCAAAGATGCAAGGGAGGACTGAGGCCATAGAGGAATTTAAAAATAAAGGATTTTAAAGTTGAAGTATTACATGATGTAAAACAGCAAACTCACAGAGGATGAAGTGACTGGGGTGGGGGGAAGAGAAGGATAGAATACCATTGGGACTTCTTCACATTGCTGGGTGTCAACATCTGTCTGCTAATCATCGCCGAGGAAAGCCCTCTAAAATGCTCATTTTTTTAAAAAAAGATACTCAATAAATAAGAATTTGCTAATACATTTACCAAAACCTGATCAAAAATTGTATACAAGAGCATGAATGACTTGCTTCACTGGGGCCTGGTTTCTCCAGCAACACAAATAAATTACTTCCTGAGGAATGCTGAAAAAGTAATGTATCTGGACTAAACCTACTTGGATTTTGTGGTTTCCCTCTGCCTGATGATGAAGGTCCAGAATTTATGTCCTTAGGTAGGGTTATTGTGTCATACAGATGTTAATTAATTCTCAGTTGATATAATGAGACAGATGAATGCAGCAATTTAATACTTAACCCAACCCAATTCAACAGAGCAGCAGCAGAATATCATAACACTTTAAAAAGTCTTAAGTGGTAATTTACAATAAGATAAACTAATCACCACAGGAAACATGTTACCGTTTTCAAAATGCATGCCAAGATTTTCCTTCTACTCAGCTGAACAACAGGTGAGATATTCAACGTTATTGTAAATCACAATTAAAACCAAAGCTTCACAAACACACTGATGAATCATGTCTGTATCACATAAACCTATAGAGAGGACTTCCTCTGGAAAAGAGATATTACCCCCATAAGAGTATAAGATAGAGGAACAGAATTATTTAACAGCTTGAGCCTCTTCTGCCATTCAGTGAGGTTACAGCTAATCTGTGACCTAACCCCATAATCATTATTGCCTTGTATCTTTTAATATAACTAGCCAAACAATAAATGCCATTTACAAAAGAGACCCCTAAGCTATTACTTGTGGAAGTTTCTTGTTGCTTGTGGAAATGTTCCTATCATTGCTTCAGTCATGAAAGGCACGGTCTTATATTTTGCCCACTAATCCATGAATCCCCAATTGAAATAAATAGTTTCTCTCCATTTAGTTCCATTAGCTCCTTCCTCTATCTAAAACTTTGATCAAATGTCGGAGCCAAAGATTGTCTATCATTCCACAGCATATCTGTAGGAGCCTCGGTTTCTTTACAAATAACTAAATATCTGAATACTCAGCAACAAACACAATCTGAATACTTATTTAGATAACGGGATGAGGCATTTAATTGCAGGTGGATGCAAATAATAGTAGATGGCATATTTAAAGCCCCCAAGTGGGTTTTGGATTTGGTATAAAAGCTATCTTGAAAGTACTCTATCAGTACACCAGATACTTGGGTTTAATTTTTATAAACAGGGCAACTAATCAGCTTTCCTTTCAGAAGAAAGGTCAGAAAGAGTCTATAAAGTACTGTGCATGCAAGCCCTAGTTTTGGCCTTCCATTTGTCCACTTTCTCTGCTGCAGGTTCACAGCTGTGGAATTGAAGGAATTCAGAAGTGGGATAAAAAGCAAAGGGAAAGCAAATCTCCTAGGTCTGTAGAAACAGCCAGCAAATACCTGAGGCAAAAATAGACAGAGAACTCACCAAACCGTGTCACTCTTTACTTCATTTTGTGTGTCCATTTTTGGTACTACTTTTACAGTGCAGAAGATTAATGCCTTTGCAAACTTTATTTGAAAAGTATAAATTCTATAGTGTACGGCCAACTTGGCTGTTATTCTTGCTCAGTAATGTAAACGCAACATTCCAAAGCAGTGTTTCTACACTAAAGCAACAGTGAGGGAAGATCTGCCACGTACCCTTAGTTGGAGAAGTTATTTTTTTGCCAATGTAAACATTAGATGTTGTTTGCTGTGACCTGTTGAATAATATGACATCATAATTTTCGGGGACGTCAATCAGACTAAAGCCATGGCTCAACTATAATCTCTTGAAATGAATTGGTTTGCACAAGTCTAGACTGCTCCATTTAATGCAATGTTGTAATAACTGCACTGGGCTTTTGGCAGCTTTTTGCCTCACACTTCTCAAGAGCCCACATTATAAATTAATCTGTGTGTTGATCTGAATTCTGCATTTTCCGCATGATTAAAGTTTGGCAAAGGGTGGTGCACTGTTATTCTTACACTGGAGGAATGCTTTGGAACTGAACTCAATGCTCAGCCTTGCCAAGTAAGGCTATTAAGTGAAGGCAGGCAACATGCTTTCCTTCACAACAAATATAAATACCCAGTTAATGTCTACATAGCTCTGTATCATCTTCTGTTCCTGCTTAGAGACCATTCAAGCCAATTACAATATTTGAAGCCACATTAGGGGAATCCTAGGGGCTAGTAACCTCAGAAGAAAACGTTGTATGGTGTTGATGAATCACACGCCTGTTTCATTTGTGCTTATTTCTGGCTGACTTCATTAAGGTTGTCAATAGAGTGTGCCCAACCATCCCTACATTTTCCTTCACAACTAACATATACTGATTACACACATAAAAAAGTACTATATCTCCCCAAATCTTTACTTTAAAGATGACAAACACATCAATGTAGAAGAGAAGCCAAGTGAAGCACGTCCTTTATATGTGTTACTGAGAGATAAGCAATCACTTAAGCTGTGAGACAGAGTGAGTGTACATGACCCTCACATATAGAATCCCTGTGACAGTAGACACCCAGTTGTTTATAGATTTACATTCATCCAGTTCCTCTGGCTTTCTTTAGGTCAGGAATGCTGACAATCAGAATTTTCAAGAACATGTCATACCAGCCTCAATGAGAAGACCTTTTCCAGCAACTCTTGTGAACGGCTGAACTGGATATGCAATGGAAGGTAACTAATAGCTTCTAAACTCCCGTTACCAGAATTTATCAAACTGCCCTCTCAATGTCTTCCCTTGTTCCCCACTCCATAACCTTAAGCTCACCCCAAATTCTGCCAGCTGAGGAGGTGACTTGTCAGCATCTTCCATAGCAAGTTCCTGTCTAGGAAGGCAAACTAGTCCAGTCACACATCAACCACGTGCTTGCTGACTAATACTTCCAGAGGAGCAATGTCATAAGTCTAAAATTATTGTCCTTTCTTTGCAGCCTCAGACCAAGATATCTGCACTGTTTCAATCTTTGATCAATCCTGATTTTAATCCTGTTCTTTCAGCTTCAAAGGCAAAGTCAGGTTTTATCGTCGTACGCACAAGCACATGTGCAATGAAAAACTCATCACAGGCACACTCAGAGCCTATAAAAAGTACTCACCACCCCATCCCCTGTCAGTTTGCTTGTTTTATTGTTTTACAACATTAAATCACAGTGGATTTAATTTGGCTAGTTTGACACTGATCAACAGTAAAAGACACTTGCACGTCAAAGTAAAAACAGATCTCAACAAAGCGATCTAAATTAATTACAAATATAAAACCCAAAATAACTGATTGCATGAGTATTCACCCCCCTCACCTTTAATATGACACACCAAATCATCTCTGGTGCTGCAGAATGGTTTTAGTCATCACACCGACCCCGGTGGAATGCACCAGCTTTGATGCCTCTCTCTCCTGGTGGCTGTAAACAGGCGACACCACGGCTTGAGGCCACGCAGTTTCCCAAAAGTCAGCCTTGCTCTCAGCCAATGAATCAGTGAATCGAACTTGCAGCATTACAATTAACAACGTCCAAAAGGGTCTTGCTATCACAAGAAAAGCAACCAAGACAATCACTTGCTATCAGATGTATGCCCTCCTCAACTCAGGCAGCAGCTCCTTCATTTTCTCCACCAACGAGCAACTCGCTGAGGAGGTGGACCTGCAGTACTTTAAGTTCTTAATGTATAGCAGGATCTTGCTATCATAAACAATACACTTAAATAGGAGAGGAGCACCTTTCGTTGACCCCAAAGAACCCTGCAACTAAATGAGCCACCATCTTACTGGAAGAAAATGAAACATTTAATTTGAGAAGGAAGATGTGCTGGAACTTTTGAAAAACATTAGGATAGATAAATCCCCGTAGCCAGTCTGAGTATGTTTCATGTTACTACATGAGGTGAGGGAAAAGATTGCTATACCTTTGGCAATGATCCTTGCATCCTCACTGGCCAGTACCAGAAGATTGGAGGATGGAAAATATTATTCCTCTGTTCAAGAAATCCAATCAGGAAAACCCTGGAAATGAAAGACCAGTGAGTCTTAAATCAGTGGTGGGCAAACTGTTGGAGAGAATTCTTAGAGACAGGATGTTTGAGCAGTTGGAGAAGCACAGTCTGATTAAGGATAGCCAGCTTTGTAAGGGTCAGTTCATGTCTCGTGAGCCTAACTGAATTATTCAAAGAATGACAAAACAAATTTATGAAGGTAGAGCAATGGATGAGGTGTATCTGGATTTCAGTAAGGCATTTGACAAGGCTCCCCATGATAGGCTTGTTCAGAAGTTCAGGATGCATGGGCTCCAGGGAAACTTAGCTGTGTGTATTCATAATTGGCTGCCCATACAAGGCAGAGGATGGTTGTAGGTGAGTTGTATTCAGCTTGGAGGTCAGTGGCCTGAGATGTTCCGCAGGGATCCATTCTGGGACACCTGCTCTTTAGGATTTTGATAAATGATTTGGATGAGGAAGTGGTAGGGTGGTGTAGTAAGTTTGTAGATAATACAAAGGGAAAAGTGTGAAGTGATACACTTTGGAAGGTCACACTTGAAAGCAAACTAAATGGCAGGTGTCTTCACACTGTGGAGGAACAGGGGGATCTTGGCATGCATAGATCTCTCAAAGTTGCAGTCCAAGTTGATAGGGTGGTTAAGAAGCCATAAAGTATGCTGACCTTCATTAATTGGGGGACACTTTAGAGAGCTTACCAAGGAGATTTACCAGGATGCTGCTTGGATTAGAGAGCATATTTTATGAGGATAGGTTGAGTGGTCTAGGACTTTTCTTTTTGGAGTGAAGAAGGATGAGAAGAGACAAGGTAGAGCTGTGCAAGATGATAAGAGGCATAGATTGAGTGAACATCCAGAGACTTTCCCAGGGTGGAAGTAGCTAATATGAGGGGGCATAATTTTAAAGAGACTAGAGGAAGGTATAGGGGAGATATAAGAGTTTTTACACGGAGAGTGATAGGTACATCAAACTTGCTGCCAGACACGGTCATTGAGGCAGATACTTTAGGGGTATATGAGAGACTCATAGATAGGCACATGGATGTAAGAAAATGGAGGGCTATGTGGGAAGGAAAGGTTAGATTGATCTTACAGTAGGTTAAAAGGTCAGCACAATACTGTCAGCCAAAGGGGCTGTTCTATGTGCCAAATGTAAATTATACACAATTTTTATAAGAAAGAATACAAATAGAAAAAAAGCCTATTTTAGTGTAAAATGATCAAAGTGGTCACAGTATTGCTAAAATGCTGTGATCTGTGTTTTGCCAGTTGGCTCAAGACCAAATGCTTGAAGGGAAATAGCTGTACTTGAACCTAGTGTGGGACTTCATGCTTCTGTCCTCACTGTCTGATAGTCACTGCAAAGAAAGCTCGATTTCCCTAACGCCCAAGTCTAAAATTACACCGCCTTCTGTTTCAAGAAGCTCCTGAAACCTAAACATTCTTGACCAAGTCAGTAATTGCTTATTTGCTCATCTTCCCTAATATCTCCTTAAGTGGTGCCACTGTTACCACTGCTGTCACAGCAATCCAGGGTCTATCCTGACTTTAGGCTTGCACATTCTTCCCGTTCTAAGATGGTGCTGGTGAACTACGGCAATGTGTAGCAAGCTGATTACAAAACTAAGTATACTTCTTCTGATTTACTCTCATTGCAAATTACAGCCTGTAATTTCCCTTTAAGCAATGTACTTTTGAACCATCTTAATGAACTAGCAATTTCTTCTGAAGAACTTGGCAGACATAGCCCTCGAACATGCAGGTTCAGTACCTTTAAGTGGACCAAGTAACATCATAATAGCCAGAAGAGAGCAAGGAGGTGAGGGTTCAAGCCAGGCTGAAATGCTGATGAATGAAAGTCCCTCTATCCAGCATCTTGTTAGCAAATATACAATTGCTGGAGAACAAGATTGAGGACCTAAGGACAAAATTACTGCATTGGGGTGAAATGAGGAATTGCAGTGTTCTGTATTTCACAGAGACATGGCTCACTCCGGACATACCAGATACATTGGTTAGACCCAAGGACTTCCCAATACACTAAATGGACTGGACTGCTGATTCGAAAAAGTCAAATGTGAGGGATTTGTGTTTCATTTTAAACTCTTTGTGGTGCTTAGATGCAACAGTCTTATCGCACTCTTGTTCCCCCTGATTTGGAACATTAAATGATTAAGTGCTGATCGTTCTACTTACCCCAGGACAGTTCTCCTCCATGATCCTGACTAATGTTTACATACCACCAAACATAGATGTTAAACAAGCACCCTATATTTTAAATGTTGTGATTACCAAACAAGTAACAGCATATCCCAACACTTTGCACATCATTGTCAGGGACTTCAGTCAGACTTACTTGAAAAAAAATCTCTGCTCAATTATCATCAACATATCACGTGCAACATACTCAACCATTGCTACACCATAATTAGAATGCTTGGACCACATTTCAGGAAATCAGACCTCTTAGTGTCCTCCTCCTACCTGTATACAGGTAGCAGCTAAAGAGCAAGACTCCAGAAATAAGGGTGACAAAGAGGTGGTCGCAGAAGGCAGAGGACCGGCTATGGGATTGCTTCGATTCAGTTGACTGGGCCATTTTCAAGGACTCATTGGAGGATCTGAATGAATACACCACAGCTGTCATACATAGACTTTGTAGAAATGGCTGTAGACAAGTGTGTCTTCTCTAAGCCTCGGATGAATATTGAGATCTGCAAAAACAGTGGCATTCAGGTTTGGAGACCATGTAAAGTACAAGAGGTCCAGGTACAATCTCCAGAAAACCATCTCGTATGCGAACCAGCAATTCCAGACCAAACCTGAATCACTGAACGCTGCTCGACAGCTGTGTCAGGGCTTGAATGTTATCACCTCCTACAAAGTGAAACCAAGAAACAGAGCTGGCAACAAGGCTTCCCTCACAGGTGAGCTCAATGCTCACTTTGACCATCAAAACATGGAGGCACCTTCACCAGTTTAAGATGCCACTGGTTAAGCATGCTGGTGTGAGACAAAGTTGAGGTAAGGTTGAGGCGTATTTGAAGTAAAGTTGGGGTGGGTGGAGCGAAGGAGAGGTGGACTTGAGGACTGTCCACCTAAACTGTGAGAGAGTTTAGATTGGTCTAAGTGCCAGGCCAATTTGGAAAGATCAGGTACAGGCTGAAATGTGGCAGCAGGGTCCAGGCCCAGAGCTTATTGATAGGACAAGACTCAGGTCCTAATGTGAGAAACAACTGATATTTGGACAATTTAAACGTCTGGCCAGATGGATCGAAAAGGCAAGGTGTCAAGGTAAGAGGCAAGTATCAGGCTGGTTCTGCTCGCTGCTCAGTTCTGCAGTGAATTGAGGCCGAGGCTGGGGCCTGCTCTGGCTGCTAGGGGCTCTGTGCATGAGGGCTCTACGACATAACTCGGCTCTGTGCTGAACTGAGACCGAGGCTGAGGCCTGCTCCGGCTGCTCTGGGCTTCATATCTATGGAGTATAAGAAAGATATGACATAGGATCAGAAGATGTTGAACCCTTGCGGGTTGAGTTACGAAACTGCAAAAGTAAAAGGACCCTGATGGCAGTTATATACGGACCTCCCAACAGTAGCTGGGATGTGGACCAAAGACAGGAAATAGAAAAGGTGTGTCATAAGGGCAATGTTATGATAGTCATTGGAGACTTCAACACGCAGGTCGATTGGAAAAATTAGGTTGGTAATGGATCTCAAGTGCGCGAGTTTGTTGAATGCCTACGAGACGGCTTTTTGAGCAGTTTGTTGTTGGGCCTACTAGGGGATCAGCTATACTCGAATGAGTGTTATGTAATTAACTGGGTGTGATTAGGGAGCTTAAGGTAAAAGAACACTTAGGAGGCAGTGATCACAATATGATTGAGTTCAATTGGAAATATGATAGGGAGAAAGTAAAGCCTGACGAAGCAATATTTCAGTGGAGTAAAGGAAATTACAGTGGTATGAAAGAGGCGTAGGCCAAAGTAAATTGGAAGGAGGTGTTGGCAGGGATGACAGCAGAGCAGCAGCATTTCTGGGAAAAATGAGGAAGGTGCAGGATTGATGTATTCCAAAAATGAAGAAATTCTCAAATGGTTAAATAGTACAACTGTCGCTGACAAGGGAAATCAAAGCTAATGCAAAAGCAAAAGAGAGGGCATAGGACAAAGCAAAAATTAGTGAGAAGATAGATGATTGGGAAGCTTTTAAAACCCTACAGGGAGCAACCAAAGGAATCATTAGGAGGGAAGAGATGAAATATGAAAGCAAGCTAGCAGACAATATCAAAGTAAACAGTAAAAGCTTTTTCAAGTATGTAAAAAATATAGAGAGATGAGCATTGATACAGGACAGGTAGAAAATGAGGCCAGAGAAATAATAACAGGGGCCAAGGAGATGGCAGATGAACTAAGTGAGTATTTTCCATCAGTTTTCACTGTGGAAGACACTAACAGTGTGCCAGATGTTGAAGGGTATGAGGGAAGAGAAGTGGGTGCAGTTACTATCACAAGGGGGAAGGTGCTCAAAAATCTGAAACACCTAAGGGTACATAAGTCACCCAGACCAGAGGAACTGCACCCTAGGGTTCTGAAAGAGATAGCAATCAGGATTCTGGAGGCATTATTAATGATCTTTCAAAAATTATTGGACTCTGGTATGGTGCCAGAGGGTTGGAAAATTGTAAATGTCTCTCCATTCGTTAAGAAAGGGGGAAGGCAGTGGAAAGGAAATTACAGACCAGTTAGCCTGACCTCAGTGGTTGGGTAGATGTTGGAGTCAGTTCTTAGCATGAGGTTATTCAGGTTCAGATTCAGTTTATTGTCATTTAAAAACCACAAATGCAATGCAGTTAAAAAATGAGACAACGTTCCTCCAGAATGATATCACAAAAGCATATGACAAAACAGACTACACCAGAAAATCCACATAACGTTTGGCAATCCCAAATCCAGAGTCCGGAGAGGCTGCTGCTTATTAATATCGCGCTACCATCTTAGCACGTTCCCCAGAAAGGAGCTCCAATCCCACCAGACAAACAAGACCAAAAACTAAAGCTACAAGACCTAAACAAAACCACATATTTACAACATATAGTTATGGAGTACTTGGTGACACAGGACAAGAGAGGACATGGTTTCCTTAAAGGAAAATCTTGCCTGATGAACCTGTTGGAATTCTTTGAGGAGATTACAAGTAGGATAGATAAAGGGGATGCAGTGGATGTTGCATATTTGGACTTTCAGAAGGCTTTTGACAAGGTGCCACATGAGGCTGCTTACCAAGTTAGACCTCATGGTATTACAGGAAAGTTACTGGCATGGTTAGAGCATTGGCTAATTGGCAGGAGGCAGTGAGTGGGAGTAAAAGGATCCTTTTCTGGTTGGCTGCCAGTGACCAGTGGTGTTCCGCAGGGGTCGGTGTTGGAACCACTTCTTTTTATGCTGTATGTCAATGATTTAGATGATGGAATAGATGGATTTGTTGCCAAGTTTGCAGATGATAAGATGATTGGTGGAGGGGCAGGTAGTGTTGAGGAAATGGGTAGGATGCAGAAGGACAGACAGATTAGGAGATTGGGTTCAAAAATGGCAAATGAAATACAATGTTGGAAAATGTACGGGCATGCTCTTCTGTAGTAGAAATAAATGTGCGGACTATTTCTAAAAGGTGAGAGGATCCAAAAATCTGAAATGCAAAGGGATCTGGGAGTCTTTGTGCAGAACGCCCTAAAGGTTACCTTGCAGGTAGAGTCGGGAGTGAGGAAGGCCAATGCCATGTTAGCATTCATTTCAAGAGATCTAGAATACAAGAGAAGGGATGTGATGCTGAGGCTTTATAGGGCCCTGGTGAGGCATCCCCTTGAGTATTGTGAACTATTTAGGGCACCCTTTCTAAGAAAAGATGTGCTGGCATTGGAGAGGGCTTAGAGGAGGTTCAGAAGGATAATTCCGGGAATGAAAGGGTTATCATACAAGGAACATTTGCTAGCTCTGAGTCTGTACTCGCTGGAATTTAGAAGGATGAGGGGAGATCTCATTGAAATCTTTCAAATATTGAAAGGCCTTGACAGAGTAGTTGTGGGATGTTTCCCATGGTGGGAGAGTCTAGAACAATAGGACAGAGCCTCAGATAGAAGGGTGTCTATTTAAAACAGAATTGCTGAGAAATTTCTTTAGCCAATAGGTGGTAAATTTGTGCAGTCTATTACCACAGACAGCTGTGGAGACCAAATCATTGGGTGTATTTAAGGCAGACCTTGCTAGGTTCTTAATTGGATACTGCAACAAAAGGTTATGGGGAGAAGGCCAGGGAGTGGGGCTGAGGAGAGGAAAAAAATAAATCAGCCATGATTGAATGGTGGAACAGACTCAATGGGCCAAATGGCCTAATTCTGCTCCTATGTCACTTTTGTTCTGAATGCTATTTGTCTTTTTCTTTCACTCTGCACATAGGATATTTGACAGTCTTTTTTTTAATTGGTTCTTTTATGTTTCTTTGTTTTGTAGCTGTCTGTGAGGAGATGAATCTCATGGTTGTATGATGTATATATACTTCGATAATAAATAAACTTTGAACTTCGGGCAAACTCCCACAGCCCCAGTTGACCCTATGATTTCAGTCTCTGAGCCCAACATGAGGGCATCCTTCAGAAGTGTGAATCTACAGAAAACATCTGCCCGATGGGGTACCTGGTCGAGTACTGAAGAACTGTGCTGATCAACTAGCTGGAGAGTTTGCTGAAATCTTTAACCTCTTTTCAGCAGTCTGAGGTACCCACCTGCTTCAAGCAGGCTTCAATTATACCAGTGCCGAAGAGGAACATGGCCACCTGCCTCAGTGACAATTGTCTAGGGACACTTACATCACTGTGATGAAGTGCTTTGAGAGGTTGGTGATGAAACATATCAACTCCTGACTTCGATCCACTCTAATTTGCCTACTGTCACAACAGGTCAACAACAGATGCCATTTCATTGGATCTTCACTCAATTCTGGAACATCTGGGCAGCGAAGATGCATACATCAGAATGCTCTTCATTGACTACTGCTCGGCATTCGACACTATCATCTCCTCAAAGCTAACCAAAAGGTTTCAAGTCTTGGGCCTCAATACCTCTTTGTGCAACTGGATCCTTGATTTCCTCACATGCACACCATTGTCAGTTCATCAACAAGAAAGTAGAGGAGCCTCAGGACCCTCACCACCACGTTCAGGAATAATTACCCTTCAACCATCTGATCTTGAACCAATCTTGAACCAGAGGAGAAAACTTCACTCAACTTCACTTGCCCCATCACTGAACTGTTCCCACAATCTATAGGCTCACTTTCAAGGACTCTGCATCTCATGTTCTCAATATTGCTTGCTTGTTTATTTATATATTTATTTTCTTTATTTTTGTATTTGCACAGTTTGGGGTTTTTTTTTGCACATGGGTTGTTGTCCGTCCTGTTGGGTGCAGCCCTTCTTTGATTCCATTACATTTGTAGTGCGTACTGTGATTGTCTGTAAGAAAATGAATCTCAGGTTTGTACATGGTGACATATATACTTACTGATAAGTTATTTAGCGACTATAAATTGCCGACATTGCAGGTAGTTGGCAGATGAACTGGTGCAAGTTGATGGGTCCATGAGAGATGGTAGATTACAGGGAAGTAAACAGAAATGTAAAAACCATAGAATGATATAACCTTGACTAAGAAATCATTGCAGAAGCACATGCACAGCTACAATCATATTGCAGAGTCTATACCGCATTCCAAATTAAAACTTCCTATGCCGTCCGAGAATTAAGTGATTGATGTAGTCCAAATGCCAAAAGTGTTTCTACAATGCAAGCAAGCGACAAGTCACAAAAATCTATAAAGCTGATTTTGCATTGGTCTGAAATAAGCAAAACAAACAATGTAATATGGGTATTTAACAATGGAAAATAATTGAGTTAGCAGATGAATTAACTATGTAGCTTTGAATTCTAGATTTATGTTGCTGACTACTAACTTTGTTACTGATGTTTTAAAACATACTTTCAGGAATTACATAAAAACATAGAACATAGAAATCTACAGCACATTACAGGCCCTTCGGCCCACAATGTTGTGCCAACCATGTAACCCACTCTAGAAACTGCCTAGAATTTCCCTAGTGCATAGCCCTCTATTTTTCTAAGTTCCATGTACCTATCTAAGAGTCCCTTAAAAGACCCTCCAGCATCTGCCTCCACCATCGTTGCCAGCAGTCCATTCCACACACCCACCACTCTCTGTGTGGAATAACTTACCTCTGACATCGACTTTGTACCTACTTCCAAGCACCTTAAAACTATGCCCCCTCATGTTAGACATTTCAGCCCTGGGAAAAAGCCTCTGGCTATCCACACGATCAATGCCTCTCATCACCTTATACACCTCTATCAGGTCACCTCTCATCCTCCAACTTAGGCACGGTTTGGTTTGCTGTTCTTCTCCAGACAATTTCTGTTTTACAACTTGGTGTCTTGCATGACTGCTTTAGAAGGCATTGCAATTCAAGCAACTGGGGAAGGAAAACTATTGCAAACAGGCCACAGCATGTTGGCCAGCCCCTTTCAGTTTCACTCAGGCTCACAGTCCCTCTGCAGTTCCGGTGATTGTTTACGAACTGGCGTCCCAAACGTCACTTTGCAAATTGTACTAATGCAAGTCAAAAGCTTGGCCCAGGAAGGAACAAACAGGGGTGGTTGAGGTCCCTGATATGATGCATTTCCAATTGACGTGATTTTTATTCCATATGAAATGTAGCATTGATCTCAAATCTGTGTCAGTTCAGAGTACACCCTACACAATGACAACCAAACTGGATAACGACAAGAAATAGCAACAGACAACCTGGATACATGGTGATGCATTATTGGGTACAATTTCTCTCACATTCTCACCACTTGATCCTGAAACTGCCAAATCTGCTTCAGAAGAATGGCTAGCTTGAAACTGAAATCAGAGACAAGAAATCGACAATTTGTAATCCTGAGCCCCATGTTAGGAAATGTGCACCAACTTCTGCATAATTTCCTTGAGTCCTTCTCAGCTTACTTCAAAGGAGTCACAGGTGATCATTTCCATACAGGAAAAAAGAATTCCATACATTTTATTTTGTAACAGAAGTATCATTTAGCCTGCTCATAGGCTCTCACTTTTTCAACATCCTCTTCAGAAACAGCAATGTCATTGGTATTGCAATGCCTCAAAATTCTTTCTCACAGATCTCTAAAGCACAGCTATTTCAATAGGGAGAGCTGTTGCTCCCTCTGACACTGGTGTATTAGAATCAACTACAAAATGTGCTAACTCTGCCAGGATTCTTCATATCATCCCCTCTCCCCTACCCACCCACCTTCCCCCTCACCGGGTCTCACCTATCATCTGCCAACTTGTGCTCCTCCCCCTCCACCCACCATCTTACTCTGGCCTCTGCCACCCTCCTTTTCATGAAAGGTCTTGGCCCAAAACGTCAACTGTTTATTTCCTTCCATAGGTGCTCCTCCCTTGCTGAGTACCTCCAGCTTTTTGTGGGTGTTGCTCAAAGTCCTTCAGCAACATCTCTAAACCCACAAGGTCTTTGCTGACGGATGAAGGTTCGGGAGATGCGCCGGAACACCGTCAGGAACAGGCTTTCCTCCAGGTCATCTGCATTCTGTTTTGGAACTGCATCATCATTCTTTCATTTTCACTGTGCCTAAATCATGGGACTCCCTCGGGGGCAGCATCTGTGGGCAGTATAGTAGCATACTGGTTAGCTTAACACTTTACAGTGCCAGCGATGCATGTTCAGTTCCTGCTGCTGTCTATACATTATCCCTGTGACCGTGTTGGTCTCCCCTGGATGCTCCAGTTCCCTCCCGCATTCTAAAGCCTTTTGGGTTAATAAATTGTGAACTTGCTAAATTGTAGCTGAAAGCATGCAACACTTGAGGGCTGCCCCCAGCTCATCCTCGGACTCGCTAGGTCAGGGGTGTCAAACTCATTTTAGGTCACGGGCCGGATTGAGCAAAATGCAGCTTCATGCGGGCCGGATCAGTCGGACGCGTGCGAACGCAGCTTTCGTTGCCTCTGTTTTTTCAGCCTGCTCTCATGTGTCTCAGTCTCTGCTATAACTACAAAGTGTTTCACTTTACAAATTCCGTTTCTTATGAAGAAGACTGCAAAGCAAGACTGCCGAATAAACACTAAAAACCCTGAAAACCTGGTACCTGAATAAACTCAGCATTAGCCATATCATACGCCATAGGCGCTTCGATTACTGGGGCCAGCTTTAATAGTAATTAGATATTATCTCGCGGGCCAAAGATAATTCCACCGCGGGCCGGATTTGGCCCGCGGGCCTTGAGTTTGACATATATGCTCTAGGTCATTGATCCAAATGACCCAGTTGACTATTTGCTTTGATGTACGTGTGACAAATAAAGGACACCTGTATCTTCAACTTTACCATAAGAACTACTGTAGTTCAAGGAAGACACTTCCTACCTGCTTCACAATGGCGTTCAGGGATGGACAATCAACTCAACCCTTACCTATTGGGTGTAGGTGAGCAACAGAATCCAGGGAAAGAGCTGATGGGAATGTCGGGAGAGTAAGATCGATTAGGCTAGGATTAATGTAAAAATGGGAGCTTGTAGTCGGCAGACACTTATTTCTATGTTGTATTTCACTATGACTGTGACTCGTATGAGGGTGATCACAAGGGAGATGCTGACATGATATTGAAGACTAGTGTAATGATAGGTGGACAGGTGGGAGCATGAAGGGGCGCACTATTTTCCAGTGTTAAGAATAACGTGCCAAAATAGGCTTCAGGAAACATAGAGGGGGACAGCAGTGATGAACTCATTGGACTGGAGGGGAATACACCAGTATGGTTCGGTGCTTGAACCACGTTCACCAATGCTGCCTGATAATAGACAACTTTGGGTCATACCTTCTTTATTTTATTGGCAGGCTTTGTTCTCCTGGAAGAGTTTTTCCATGCAGTCCCAGCAGCACAGCTAAGAAGACATCACTAATACAAGATGGAGCCTTTGAAGGAAAGGGCTTCACTCTTCCATTTGATTCGCCTACATCAAACTCCACCATGTTGCAAGTTTGCAATGTTATTATCACACCCATTCACATGAACTAATCAAGAAATCTGAAAATGATATAGCAATACAGTAATTAGATTAAGAGTCCATTGTAGCAGTACGTGTTTCTGGATTATCCTCAAGGTAATGGAAAGACATCCATCTCCCTTCCCCCATACCTGGACCTAGGGCACCAAAATATTAAAATTCATCCCAATCTCATCAGAGTTTAAAAGGAACAAAGCAAAATCCATGCCATCATTTAAAGATCAAAAAGATTCTATAATATGATGCAGTAATTCAAATGCACCAAATGACTCTCTTCATCTTTTTAATGCCTGGCTTACAAATCCACAATAGCCAAAATGCTCTCACAGAACATGAGACTGCACTTGTAATACGAGATTGTTCTCCCTATTTAAGAAACAATGTACTTGACAGAGCAGGAGTGTTCGTAAGACTTCTAGGAGGTTCTGGATCAACTCAGCCTGCATTTGAAAGAATCAGAGGAGATCTTGTTGAAAAGTAAAATCCCTGACATGGTGAACAGTGGAATGCAGGGAGAATAATTCTGTTGTCTTGGGGCGTCTCGAACCATAGATCACAGTCTCAACGTATGAGGCAAGGCATTTTGGACTGAGGAAAGGAGAATTTCCTACACTCAGGAAGTAGGGAACATAAAGAATTTTCCCACCACAGAGGCTGTGGAGGCCAAAATTCAAAGGACTTCAGGAAATAGATAGACTGCTAGACACAACAAGCACGAAGGGTATGTGGAAGGAACAGCAAAACTGCATTAATGTGCAATCAGAAATTATCGCATTGCAAACTAAAGCTACAATGGTGTGACAGGACTTGGTTATAGGGAAAGGCTGAGTAGACTAGAACTTTATTCTCAGGAGGGAAGGAGAATGAAGGGAGATCGTGTTGAGATACACAGGATTATGAGAGTTGCACATGGGGTGAATACATGCAGGCTTTTCTCCCCCTCAGTTTGGGCAAGATTAGAATCAAAGGTCGGAGGTTTAGTGTGATAGGTAAAATATTCAAGGGGAATCTGAGTGGGAACTACTTCACTCAGAGAGTGGTGCGAGAGCGAAATGAGCTGCCCGTGGAAGTGGTAAATGTGAGTTCAGTTGTAAC
This sequence comes from Hemitrygon akajei, assembly GCF_048418815.1. Taxonomy (NCBI): domain Eukaryota; kingdom Metazoa; phylum Chordata; class Chondrichthyes; order Myliobatiformes; family Dasyatidae; genus Hemitrygon; species Hemitrygon akajei. The sequence goes on along the minus strand of NC_133130.1, from coordinate 73,773,081 downwards.
AGTTAAGAGGAGTTTGGATAGGTACGTGGATGAGAAGCTTGGAGGGATATGGTTTATGTACAAGCTGATGGGACTAAACAAAAAATCGGGTTGGTGTGTAGTAGATGGGCCAAAGGGCCTGTTTCTGTCTGTAGGTCTCTATGAATGGTAGAGCAACCTCAAGGGGCTGAGTGGCCATTACTTCTGTTTTATATCTTCGTATGTTTTCTCTGACTATGGACTCTCATCTGCAAGCCCAGTATGTATATGATACCCAAGGTGCTTACATCTTACTTGCATTTGCAATTTTGAAAGTGATATCTGGGAATTTCAGAAAGGAATGGAAGACATGAGGACAACATAAAGTCAGGTCTGAACATGTTGGGCCTCGTGTCCCTTTCCTGTGCTGGAAACACTTGTAATCCTTTCCAAGCAAGCGATAAGGAATTGTTTCAATCAATTATAATTTTTTAATGTGTTCTAAGCACAGAAAAGGGAAGCAAACTGAAAATAAAGTGTATGTTTAACCTTATGACTTCTTAAAATAAATACAGCTTAGGGAAAAACTAACAAACTGATGATTTGCCACTGTTTATATATTTAAATATGATCTTTAAATTTTGTCGGAACTGCCTGATTTGAAATATTGCACTGCATAACTTAATATAAACTGCCAGTACCTACTGTTTGCCAAAGTAATGTAGAACATTAAAAATACGTATAAACACAGCAGGACATTAGCAAGTTTCATAAGAGCTGACTTGATTTAATTTAATGATTGTCAAGTGAAAAATCCATCATTAGGGATTACACCTTAAGATTTAAAGCAATAACATACATACTTTTCCTATCTGTTTCACATTTTATTTTCTCTCAGTTCTCACAAGTTTTATTACCAAATTAAGTTAAACCACTTAGAATTGTGGTTTTGACCTGTTTGTGTTTCTTAAAATATACTAAAAATATTGTGGAAGCCCGCGGACTGATTTTTTTCACACCTCTGCCACAAAATTGTGTTTTGCTTTGAAGCCATATAAAGGTTGTGGATGTTGTTTTGTGCTCAGTACCAGGAATGAAAATGAGACGTGATGACTTTGTGAAGACACTACAAGAGAATGACTCATTTGTGGTACACAAGAAGTAGGAACAGGAGTAGGCCATACCCCAAAATGCACCCATACCAACTCCCTTCTGAGGAATCCCATAAGTATTGTTCCTCCTCTTCTAATCCCTTCAACCTCTATCCTGTCTCACACACTTTTATCAACTCCACTTTTGCCACAAACCTACACTAAGGGATAGTTTTCCTACCAGTACACCTTCAACCAGGGAGGAAGAAACCCAACCGCCCTTGGGAATAACTATGTGCAGACAGCACCAGAGGCCAGGATCAAACCTGGAATCATGGTTATAACTGCTGCATCGCTGGGCTACCCAAAGGCCATTCCAGCTTTACATACTTGGGAAGAGGCTGGCTTTTAATGGAGGCACAGTAAAGTTTACGAGGCCAGACACAGTTATCAGGAATAATTTTTACTCACTGCTGATAACAGTGGAAATTTGGCTGAGGGACAGCCAATCATATTCAACCTCTCTAAAGAAGGGAATAGCAGAGTGTTTGGGAATTTCCATTGCAGTGTGAGCCTAACCTCTCAAAGGAAGAGGAAAAAGATGACTTAAATTAACCCTTTTAAGCAATTAGTAAGTGCAAATTTTCCTGGGCTGGGAAATTTGGAAAATTATCAGCCTTAGTGCTGAAGCAAACATTAAAATTAAAAAATTTAAAAATTAGCCTTTCAAATTACACACTGTGTGGATGTGTTGTGCTGAAAGACTTGTTCCTGTGCTGTTAACTTTATGACTCTATTTCTTCACAATATCCTACAGCATTTTACCACAAAATAAGTACCGTGACAGTAATTATCCTTTCCAAGTAGAAAATGTATCAGACAATTTGTGGAGAGCAAGTTTCCACAAGAAGCGAGCAAGCTGCTTAACGATGAAAGTGTTCACTGAATCCTAAATCAAGCAAATGGAGGAAATAATATTTGAACCCAAGCCAGACTGCAGCAGGTTGTGCGTATGCACACTATCCTGACAAAATACTTATTGTTTTGTACCATTTTACTTTACCTCTCTCGTCCACTGGCCAGTGACATACACAAGAGTGATGAGGGAATGGCTGGTGCTGAGGAAGTCAGCATCCTCCAAACCAAGTGCATGGTTAGGTGAGCGAACTAGTCCATCACCTAGTGCGGTTCTAGTCAACTATGGCAGGCTCACTGCCACGCACAACAAAGCAGCCACTTAAATGACATCTACTTTGTTAAACATACACTCCCTCTGCTGCCAGAACTCCATGGTTGCAGAGAGAGACAAAGCACAGCAACTCACCAAGGTTTTAAAGACTTCTTCTTCAATAAGGATTTTTGAACTTAGTGTGAGAAACAGAGATGGAGTGATTTTAAAAGGTGATCAGGATACAGGGGGTTGTCGAATACAAATAGCTGCGGAAGCCAAGTCCCAGTGAACATAATTCTTATATCCTTATTAGTAGGGGAATTAAGGGTTATGGGGGAAATGCAGGTAGGTGGAGATGAGTCCATAGCCAGATCAGCCATGATCTTATTGAATGGCGGACCAGGCTCAACAGGCCAGATGGCCTACTCCTGCTCCTACTTCTTATATTCTAAAAGTGCAAGGAACAGTCCTGTGATGAGCTTTAACAAACACTTAATTTCAACAAAGAAAATGGGAATTTTAAAGTCCCTATACTTTGAGTAAAGCAGAAAATAATCAAACGGTAAAGATATTCTTTCAGTTACTTGAAGCTACACTCATGTATAGAGGCACAACAGGAAGTGAGAAACCCACAGAAAGCACAGGCCACACCATACCAGGACTTTGTCCATGACCTGGACAACCACAGGACTTCCAGAAGGCATCTGATAATAGATGTCATCCAGATTGAAGGTTATAGAATGAATGGAGCTGTAACAGACAGCATGGCTGGGTAACAAGAAGTGAAAAGTTATTTTTCAGAGTGGGGATTCACATATCCATATATTTGCTATTTGGACAAAAATTTGCTATTTGGACATTTCAAAATTTGGAGATGACCAAAACATGGGAACCACATAAGTGTGATAGACTTCAAAGGAATATAGAGAGGCAGCTGAAATGGGCAGCAAGAAGGAGCACACAGAAACTGGAGGAACTTTGTGTGTCAGGCAGTATCTAAGGAGGGAAATGGACAGTCAAAATGACAACTGTTTGACCCACTGAGTTCCTCTAGCTTATTGTTGCTGCTTGAGTGGGCAGATGGGTGACTACCTTTGGAGAAAGAAAGCGAAGAGGCACAAAACTAAAAGTGGCAGCAAGACAGTAGGATGTGACATGTTTATGCATAGCTTGTCGGAGGAAGAGGCCAATTGGGAAAGTGTTTATAAAAGCATACAGGATCCTGGAATTACAAACAAAAGCATACAGTCATAGAAAACCAATACAAGACACAAGTTTGGCCACAACTGGAGTATTGTGCCTAGCTCTGAGTCACACTTTCAGACAGATGTAATGCTTTAGAGAAGATGCAGAAGCAATTTAACAAAATGATTCCAACAATGTGAGACTCTGATTACTTGAACGAGGAAAACTGAATTTGTTTTCAAAATTTTAAGTAAATGTGTTGTAAAAGTACATATACGTCACCACATACAACCCTGAGATTCATTTTCTTGTGGGCATACTCAATAAATCCAATAACCATAATAGAATCAATGAAAGACTACAGCAAAAGGGTGGACAACCAGTGTGCAAAAAAAAGAAATAATAATAATAAATAAGCAATAAATATTGAGGACATGAGATTAAGAGTCCTTGCAAGTAAATCAGCGGTTGTGGGAACATTTTAGCAATGGGGCAAGTGAAGTTGAGTGAAGTTATCCTCTCTGGTTCAGAAGCCTGATTGTTGAGGGGTAATAAGTGTTTCTGAACCTAGTGGTGTGAGTCCTGAGGCTCCTATACTTCCTTCCTGATGGCAGCAGTGATCTGGGTAATGGGGCTCCTTTAAATGGAGGAGGTGATGAGGAGTTTTGACAGAAGTATTTAGGATCATAAAGGATGTAGACCGTAGTTAGCAGGAATGTTCATGAGTAAAAGTGACACAAGAGAATTGTACTGAGTGATGAGGGTTTGGAATGCACAGACTGGGTTATAACGGGGACTGAAAGATCGGAAAGGAATCTGGAAAGGTATCTGAAAGGAAAGAATTTGCAGGGTTATGGAGAGTAGGATTACTTTGATTGTTCTTGCATAAGGCCGGATTGAACTCACAGGCTGACAGGCCTCCTCTCTTGCCTCTGTTGCAACAATTTCCAAAACTGTGATCTCTAAAAGCAAGAAGGCGAGCACAGCAGGCAGCACAGAAACACCGCTGGCTATATTTTCACTTCCACGTGCCTACAGGTGTAATTATAGTAGCGAGTCAGAATGCTGGAACTCCCTCCCTAATGACACTCTGGAAGTACATTCATCATCACCCTGCAGATATTTAAGGCTCCTCACCATAACCTCCTCGAGGGATAACAATTTGTGCCTATCTTTTTGTAGGGTATTTGGAACAGATTTTATTAAGTCTTGCTCAGACCCATTAACTCAATTATTTTTTCTGGCATATTGACGGCTGTATTAGTGCTGCTTCATGCAGGCATACAGAACTCAACTCTTCCATTTACTGCCAAGTTCCACCCTACCATTTACTTCACATAGTCAATCTCTGAAGTAAACTCTTCCGTCAAGCTAGAGGCAGTGAAAGTGAAAATAATTTATTTTAATATCAAAGAGATATAAATACAATTCGTTATATTACTAATGGAATTTCCATTATCATCATTACTATCCAGACTGTGAAATCAAAAATGACTCCAAATGTTTCTAGGGTGCTGTTACCACTGTGAGAATGAACAAGGTTACTTGTGATTGAACTAAGAGAAATCATTTGAGGAAAAATCCCCAATAGTTGCAATGGGAAAAAAAATCTGCATTGGAACAAGAACGCCCCCAGACAGGCATTCACAATTGACAGCAGTTTTCAACGTCACTGTATTTACCAGAGTGCAGCAAAGTAGTCTCTGTCTCCACTTACAACACTCATTCAAATCCTATCCTATCAACCACTCACGGATGAGAATGGGCCATTTCAAGAATGGAAGTAGAAATCGTCTGGTGACTAAACTCGGAATTCAGCTGATTACATCATGACTAAAGGACAAACATTCCACTCTATCTGCAATGATCCTTGATGGTCTACACCAGTGAACGATACCTGATGTAAGGGAAACATTCAGCAGATCACATGGCATCCCTGGGTAAAAATCAAGTTACTGTCACAGGCTGAAGGCCTTTCAACAGAACTGATGGAAGTTGTGGCAAGTTCTGGAATATAACAGCAGTAAGGACTTCAGCAAAGGATTTCCGATACAGATTTCTTCAAATTAAACTGATGTGAGTTCAGAATTCATGTGGTGCATTGAGAATGTTTGCATCTTACATGTTTAATTCCTTCGCAAGGATGACAGTTGTGGTAAAATGATGTAAGCAAATCCAGTCCGTGCCTATCTTTTTGTGGGACAGATTTTATTAAGTCTTGTTCAGACCCACTAACTCAATGCCTCATGCATGCATACAGAACTCAGCAGTTCCATATACTGCCAAGCTCCACTCTACCATTTACTTCACATAGTCAATCTCTGAATGTTCTTTTTCGGAATCTCTCAGTCACCATCTCAGTAACTTCACAAACTTCTACCGTCTTCCACAAGCCTACTGCCTCTCACAACTATCTTGACTTCATTCTAGAACCACTGCCTCCTGTGAAGACTCTATTCCTTTCTCCCAGTTCCTCGCTCTGTTGGTATTTGATCTACTCAGCTGCCTATAAAAATACTTGCTTTCTTACTAAACTATATCTTCCCTTCTACCATTGATAACAAGGCCCTTGATCCCCCTTCTCATCAATCTGCTCTCGCCACATCTCCTCTGGGACAGGACAAGGACAGAGTTGCCCTGGTCCTCACCTTCTCCCCATACACTCTGCATTTAATATTCTCTGCAATTTTTGCCACCTTCAAAGATTGCACCACTGCACATGTCTTCCCCTCCCCTCCCCTTTCAGCATTTCACAGGGACTGGTCTCTTCACTAATTTCTGGTCCACTCTTCCATCAACCACTCCTTTCTTACAGCACCTTCCCTTACAACCACAGGCATCGCAACACTTGTCCTTCCTGCTCTTCTCTTTGCATCACCCGGAGACGTAAACAGCTTATTCAGATGAAGCAGCAATCCACTTGCACTTCTTCCAACATAGTCCTCTCTGCCATAGAGAAACCAAATGCAGACTTGGTGGTCAGTTTGCGGAACATCTGCATTCAGTGCACTGGATTCAGGGCAGCATCCTTATAAATCTCCTCTGCACCCTTTCTAGGGTTTCCACATCCTTCCTGTAGTGAGGTGACCTGAACTGAGCACAGTACTCCAAGTGGGGTCTGAACAGGCTCCTACATAGCCATAACATTACCTCTTGGCTCTTAAACTCAATCCCACAACTGTATGCCTTCTCGACCACAGAGTCAAGCTGCGAGGCAGCTTTGAGTGTCCTATCAACTTGGACCCCAAGATCCCTCTGATCCTCCACACTGCCAAGAGTCTTGCCATTAATACTATATTCTGCCGTCATATTTGACCTACCAAAATGAACCACCTCACATTTATCTGAGTTGAACTCCATCTGCCACTTCTCAGCCAGTTTTGCATCCTATCAATATCCTGCTGTAACCTTCGACAGCTCTCCACACTATCCACAACACCTCTAATCTTTGTGTCATCAGCAAATTTACTAACCCATCGCTCCACTTCTTCAACCAGGTCATTTATAAAAATCACAAAGAGTAGGGGTCCCTGAGGCACTCCACTGGTCACCGGCTCCTGATGTCTGCAATTCTAATTCCACACTCCTCTCCCACTTATGGTTTTTGGAAGAAAGTAGGGAGTTAAAGGTCAGATTAGGGTTTAGGGACAGGGATGTGGGGAGCTAGAGGACGGGCTGAAGTACATGTCAGAGTGCACTGTTGGTCAAAGGCGACATGGAGACATGTCGGGCTGACAACACTGCACACGAAGACCAGTGAAGTTGAGGGTTGATGACCCGCACCCCCCCCCCCCAAAGCTGGTAAGTCCCCACACGTTGGCAAATCCTGGGATCCAAGGAGGATGCACGAGAACCAGAGACTCTTGTTAACGAGTCTAAATTTCAAGCCCTGGAGTTTGGAGTCCTGTCATCAATAAGTCCTGGGGTTGGTACCAAAGATTGACGGTCGAAGGTTGAAAACTGAAGTCAGTGAGTCTGGAAGTTGAGATCCAATGGCTGAAGCCCTGGGTCTATAAATCTGTGGGTCCACGGGGGAAGTTGAAGTCTGTGAGTCTGCAAGTCCACAGGAGGCCAAAGGCCCAGAAGCGGCCTGGCCTGGAGTTGGAGGCCTATCTGTGTGTGTGAGTGGGTGGGCTGGTGGCTGGGTTGGAAGGAGGAAAGGGGCTTGTTTTGCTGATATTGTTTTGTTGCTGTTGTGTTATTGTTGTTACTGGTGTTGTTCTGCTAAGCATTCAGCACTACATTGGCACTAGAATGTGTGCTGCCACTTGTGGGAGGTTGTCTTGATTGTTAATGATAAACAACACATTTCACTGTATTTTTTCATGTACATGTGTAAATAAAGAATTTGAAATTTTTAACTCATTGGTCTGTTTGCTCCTGTCACAGAGGCCAAATACAAGCTTGGGGTACTGCACCTCATCTTTTGTCTGGGCACCTTCTGATTTCAATATTAAATTCGTCAATTCCATGTAACTTGATTTTTCATTCAGCACCAGTTACCCTTCTGTGTTATTAGCTCAGATTGTGTTCTTTCTCATTTCACCCCTCTCTCTCTGGGACTGGAGCATGTGCCCAACCTGATATATAGGGCACATCATCCTGCTCTGTATTTTGCAATTCCTGTATTTTCTTGTCTGGGTGTCTGCGTTCTCACTCACTACCTGCTCCCGATGACCAGTTGACTTTGTTTACAGCTTATCCCATGGTCACCACAGTTCGACCTCTCCTCCCCTACCATCCCTGCTGCTTTAGAAACCTCTTCAGTCTCCTTTGCAGTTCCGACAAAGGATCTCCAACCTGAAACTTTGACTGTTACTCCTCTCACAGATGTGACCTGACCTGCTGAGTTCTTCCACTATTTTCAGTTTTTTGTTTTAGATTTTCAGTATCTTCAATTGTTTTTATTCAGACCTACTGGAAGGGCAAACACAGCGATTTACAAACAGGAGTACTCGTTATTGACCCCAGAGCCTCAGAAGTCACACAAAGTCACATACAGCACAGAGAAGAAAACCATCTGCTCTCCTGCCTCACTGCTGCTCCACGTTCAATGACTCCTGTCATGAAGGTAGAGGTGAGGGGGAGGAATATGCCAGGCCATTAGGTGATACCAGTCATCATATCTTCCCCCTCAGATGCAGTCTGAATTGCTGAGTATCTATAGTATTTTCTGTAATATTTACCCCAGGCCATTCTCCTTTGCTGAACACTTGGGAAGTTAGACCATAAGACGTAGGAGTAGAATTGGACCATTCAGCCCATCGAGTCTGCACTGCCATTCCATAATGGCTGATCCTGGATCCCACTCAACCCCATACATCTGCCTTCTCACCATATCCTTTGATGCCCTGACCAATCAGAAAACTATCAACTTCCACTTTAAATATACCAACAAACTTGGCCTCCACCACAGCCTGTGGCAGAGCATTCCACAGATTCACTACTCTCTGGCTAAAAATATTCCTTCTTCCGTTCTAAAAAATCACCCCTCAATTCTGAGGCTGTGCCCTTTAGTTCTAGGTACCCCCACCACATCCACCCTATATAGTCCTTTCAACATTCAGTAAGAGATCCCCTGCATTCTTCTAAATTCCAGTGAGTATAGGCCTAAATTCGCCAAATGCTCCTCATAATGTTAACCCCTTCAGTCCCAGAATCATCCTCGTGACCAGTAATTTTATAAATGATCCATCTAATGGTAAAAATTCTAAATTTTTGGAATTCTACCAAATCTAAAGAGATAGTTGACCTGCTGACTGTAGGATACAGTTGACTGGAAAAGAGTGAAAACTCCTGAAAGACTAGAAAGCTATAGGAGGTGTGGGAGGTTCGAACCACTGCTCCTCCAGTTGGCTCTCAAGCAATGGTCTCCAAATCCAGGCCAAAACCTGCTTTGCATGAATGCAATTGCCCAAGAGTATGAGAGAAAGCCATCTTTCTCCTTAAAATTAGTTTACTTATTTATAGATACAGCACAGAATAAGCCCATCCAGCCCCTCGAAATTACATAAATTTTGATTTTAACTTGTATATAAGAGGAAACAATAGACTAGGGACTGGAAGCAATTTAATACTTAAATACAGGAATGCAATAATTTTCATGGCAGCTGGTACTGAGGAGACTCAGTGCACCATTAACATATTTAAATCCTAATTGGAAATTGACTTTGAAGATTTTCCTGAGGGATCCAGCAGAGAGAGGAAGCCAGGACTGAAGGCTCCACAGGGTTATGTCCCTTTTCCACCATTGCTTGCTACCATCAAAATCACAAGATGTGTTAACAGAGAAAGCAAGGAGAATGCTCCCCAGTGATGATTCTTCATGTTAATCAAACAAAAACAGAAGAACGCCAAAGGCTGGCATTGTACCGAATAAGAATGGCCTCCTTAACCAGATGCATGGGTCAAAGTGGGTACAGAGTGGGCAAGTTAAGTTGTTTTTTATCTCTCTCACACACACACACACACACTCACTCCTATTCCTCCAATTAATAGAATGAATGGAAATCTGGAAATCTTGTAAAAGTACCCTGGGTGCAAATGTTTAACTATCTGGGCCAAAACACCAGTCCTAAAGGCTGTAAAAATAATCAAAAAAGCAAGCTGCTAGCACGATAAGCAGAAATTAAAAACAGCTTTAAAAAGAGTTTTCAGAATCTATGCTGGAACAGAGTATAGTAAATGAGAGCTTCTCAACATACATTGCAGCACTGGTCACCATCACTTTCTATCCGCATGTTATAGCTCGAGAGTCCACAAGGATAACATTGGCTGAACAGGTGAAATTAGCAATATCAACTGCGGGGCCTATCATACATCCTTCCTGATTAAATCAAGGACTGGCAAAGGTGCAGAACTGGCCGGTTTTATGCTGTTTGTCAGAGCGTCAATGGGCCCCAGTAGACTAAATCCAGGACCATTTTACAAGTCAGGTCCCCTCAGCCGCGTGGAGGTCAGTAAGCTATTCTCAGGCAGATCAACCCCTAATTGTTTATAATGCAGGGGTGTTATAATTTTATGCAGTCTTAACTTTCAATTTAACCCCTCAATCCCTGCTAATAATCCTGTGAATTTGCCAAGGATAGACTTGTTCCCAAAACAAGTGCTTTGTTGCTGTCACACATTGCTGAAAATGAAATGATACTTCAATATCTTTGAGTACTAAATATCTTTAGGAACCTGCACGATTATTTACTTACAAAATGATCTTTCCCTAATTAGGCCCCATTGGTGAAGCCTAATTTGGAGTACTGTGTGCAGTTTTGGTCACCTACCTACAGGAAAGATGTCAATAAGATTGAAAGAGTACAGAGAAGACTTAGAAGGATGTTGCTATGTCTGGAGAACCGGAGTTATATGGAAAGATTGAACAGGTCAGGACTTTATTCCCTGAAACTTAGAAGATTGAGGGGAGATCTGATAGAGGTATACACAATTATGAGGGATATTGATAACATAAATGCAAGCAGGCTTTTCCACTGAGCTGGGTAGGACTACAACCAGAAGTCAATAGGGAGGTCAATAGGTACATTTAATGTCAAAGAAATGTATACAACATACATTGTGAAATTCTTTTTCTTTGCAAACATCCAAGAAAACAGAGGAGTGCCCCAAAGAATGAATGACAGTTAAATGTTAGAACACCAAAGCCCCAGCTCCCCCTCCCACACACTTAAGCAGCAGCAAAGCAATGGTCCCCCCCCCCAGCTAAAAAGCATTGGCACCCCCCCAATGAGCACGCAAGCATGCAGCAAAGCATTTATAAAGACACAGACTTGCAGTACCCCAAAGGCTACTCATTCATCCAGTAATTCAACATACCATGGGCTCTTTCTCACCCTAATAAGGGAAAAAGAGATGTCCCCATTTCACAGTGAGAGGGGAGACATAACAAAACAACTCACTGATTTATGGTTTTAAAAGTTTGTTGCATCGCTTCTTCCAAGCTCTGTGCCCAAAGAACTTGGGTCTCTGGGCACACAGCCATCAGCGTTTGATCTTCCATCTCCCATGACACACCACTTTTCTGCAGTGGCACCAACCTCGAGTCCGCCTGCCTCCAGAGCCACGGAATCCCAAAACTCTGAAGGCGCGCTGGTCTTCTAGGTCGCATCCTTGACATATCGAATAGCAGCCAGTCGTGAGACCCTGAGAGCGCGTCCCATTCCCGCAAAGAACCGAAGTCAGTGTCTGGGTCCTCAAAAGAACCCTGAAAAGGAAAAATAGAGATATTAAAGATAGAAACAGAGCTGCTTCCGAAGATGCAAGCAAAGGAGTCGCCGTTGGGCGCCATCGTCCTCCTAAGCTCCACCCTGGGTTAAGCGTGAAAGGTGAAAATTTTAAGAGGAACATGGGGGTAAACTTTTTCACTCGGAGGGTCATGAGAATGTGGACTCAGCAGCCAGCACAAGTGGTGCATGTGAGTCTGATTTCAATGTTTAAGAGAAGTTTGGATAGGTACGTGGATGGCAAGGGTAAGGAGGGTTATGGTCCTGGTGCAGGTCGATGTTTAACTGGCTCAGTGCTGACTAGTTGGCCTGAAGGGCCTGTTTCTGTGCCGTACTTCACTGTGACTCTATGTCTCTATGATCGATTGCTCATTCACAGTTAATAGTGCCTTGCCAACTTGTTGTACTGTCATGACTGGGTGGGCTTGAACCACCTTTAGTTTAGCACCTTCTCCCCCAAGAAAGAATGTCATCAAACTTTAGAGATAACCCAGATGAGGGACTGACATGTGCTATGTCTCACTGAAACGTGGCTACCACCACCTTCATCTGACTGTGCCATTTGACCCAGGGACTTCTCAATTCACTGGGTGGACTCTACGGTGTCCTCGGGTGAAGTTACAGGTAGAGGAGTCAGCTTCATAATCAGCCCCTCTTGGTGTTCTGGTGAGCCCCTGCTCACCCATTTTGGAACATCTAATGGTGAACTGTCATCCATATGACCTGCCACAGCAGTTCGTTTCAGCTGTCCTAATAGCAAACCACATCCCACCTCAGACAGACACGAAGCCTGCGCTCAGCAAACTATACTCTGTGGTCAATGGCCTTGAAATGGGATATACAATACAGAGGTTCTTTTCATCATTACCATTGACTTCAAGCAGGCCAAGTTCAAGATGGTGTTACCACAATATTACAAGCACATCTCCTGTCCTACCAGAGGACCAACACCCTCAACCATTACTACACAACCATCAAAGAGGCCTAGCAAGCCATCCCTCTTCCACATTTTGGTAAACCAGACCATCGTGACACACTCCTCCTCTCTACAGAAGCTGAAACAGGAGAGTCCAGAACGGAAACATGTACAGTACTGGTCAGAGAAACAGATGAAATTCGATGTAACTGCGGTGAGGTGGTAGATTGGACCGTGTTCGAAGACTCAGCTGCCTGTCTGGATGAGTATGTCACAACTACCACAGATTTTATCAGCAAGTATGTTGTGATCGGCGTACCAAAGAGGACAATCCGGGTGTTTCCAAAGTGGAAAATATAGATGACCCTGGAGATCCGATCTAGGTCTGCAGCATTGAGCTTTATAAGAAATAATGCCCTCTGAAAAGCAATCAGAGCCAAGAGACAGAAACAGACCAAACTCGAATGTCTGTCCAGCCATCAGGTGTAGCAGGGCTTACATATTGTAACAGATTATAAAACGAAATCAGGCAGCATCACCAACAACAGCACAGCCTTCCTGATGAGCTTAACATATCCTGTATACTTGTTGAACAGAAGAAGACAGGTATGTCAGCACCGACCCTGACTGTCTCCAGTGCACCTGAATCTACGGTTAACATCACAAACAAAAGATTAGTCTTCCAGAGGGTGAACCCATGAAAAGCATTGGGTTCCCTGGCTAAGTGTGAATCAGCTGGCAGGGGTATTTGCAGACACTTTTAACCTCTTCTTGCTTCAGACTGTGGTTCTTTCTTGCATTAAGAAACCCACTCTCACCTCAGTACAGTACCCAAAGAAACAAGATACTGTGCTAACATCTACCACCATGAAAGTGGCTGGTCATGGCATGCATCAACTCCAGCCTTCCAGCCAACCTCAAATCACTGCAGTCTGCCTACTCTGAAACAGGTCTGGGGTGGATACCATCTCTCTGGCCCCACACTCATCTCTGAAGAATCTGGACTGTAAAGGCACCTACATCTGACTATTGTTTATTCACTGAAGTCCTGCCTTTAATACTATTATTCCAGCAAACCCATTGCTGACCTCCGGACCCTGGGAATTCATGCCTCCCTCTGCACTGGACCTTTGAATTCCTGACTAACAGATTACAGTCAATAAGGAAAGGCAGCAACATCTCCACCTTGATTATTCTGAACACTGGTGCTCCAAAAGGTTGTGTTCCCAAACCCCTACTCTATACTCTGTACACTCATGACTGTGTGACCAGATTCCACTTTAAATCCATCTACAAATTTGCAGATGTCTCTACTGGAGTGAGAGGCATCTCAAATAACAATGAGTCAGAGTACAGGAAGAAGATTGTAAGCTTAGTGTCATGATAACAACCTTTCCCTCAAGGTCAACAAAACAGAAAAGCTGGCCATTGACTTCAGAAGGTGGGGACAGTACACGTGCTCCTGTTGACATGAAAGGTGGTGAGGATGAGAAGGTTGAGAGCTTTAAGCTTCTTGGTGCGAACAGCAACAATAGCCTGTTCTGGTCCAGCCATGTTGATGTCATGGTCAGGAAGTTTCACCGACACCTCTACTTCCTTATGAGGCTGAAGAAATTCTGCATATCCCCCTTTCATCATTCCAATCTTTATCAATGCACTGAAAGCATTCTGTCTGGATGCATAATGGATTGAACTGCTCTGCCCATGACCACAAGAAACATCAGAGAGTTGCAGCCCACCACAGGAACTGGCTTCCCTTCTATGGACTCCACTTAACTTCTCACTGCCTCAGTAAAGGAGCCAGCATAATCAAAGACCCCACCAACCTGACATTCTCTCTTCAGCCCTCTCACATCAGGCAGAAGATACAAACACCTGAAAGCATGTATCCCAAGACTCAAGGACAGCTTCTATCCTACTGTTATCAGACTCTTGATGGACCTCTTGTACGATAATACAGACTCTTGGCTTTACAATCTACCTCGTTATGACCTTGTATATTACCGTTTACCTGTGCTTCACTTCTCCAGAAGCTTTCACACTCTATTCTGTATCGTTATTGTTTTACCTTATTCCAGCTCAATGCACCACGTAGTGATTTGATCTGTATGAAGAGTATGCAAGACACTGTATCACGATCACTTTCACCGTATCGCTGCACATGTGACAATGATGAGCCAATACCAATCGTAATCACACGGATCGAGGCAAGTGAAGAAAATGCGCCATTAAATCAGGCCTCATCTCTAAATACTGGTCGAGTTACCAGATTCTCTGGTATGAGTCAAAGGCAAGTACAGACAGTGTCACTGCAGAAAAAATAAACCTGTTCTTCCTGTCTCATGGCTACTTGTAGCAGTTTGCTATGGCCAGATTTGCTGAGAAATTCTCTTCACTAAGATAATAAATACCAATCAAACTTATTCTTTCCACTAGAAAATGCTGTGGAGTGTACCAAAGATATGAAAGAGCCTGTATAAAACATAATTTTTTGTTCCCTCTCCTTTAGTTTCAACCAAGTTTACTTGCAAGCAAAAAGCACCTTCCAATTTAGGTTAAATTGCATTTATTAGCGATTTTTAATTTTCTTCTTTTTAAGTTCAGAGCTCTGTTGTTCATCTGATTGCTGGTCATTTTTTACTCTGAAGATAATTTACCTGCTAGCATTTTATAGCACAATGAAATCAGAATTTAATTAGTCCCTAATTAGCTCAATGGAGGTGAAAAGCAATGAAGCTGATTGGACCTACAAGGAGACTGGTGAAACATGTCCCATCCCTGTACTGAGGTGGTTTCAATGTTATATCCATAATTGATAACGTGGCAGTAGATGACGACTGCTCTTATTTACAGCCTGTATTCAGGCTTCACCAACATTACAGGTATTGAAAAAAAATTAATGTTACACGGCCCTGGTCCCTGGAGAATAATGTTATGCTCTACGTGTAAAGCAAGGACCACAGGCCAAACCTCTACAAGCTGCTAATTGATAGCTTCAGTAGAAAGAGCAGGAAGCAGCTTAAATGTTGGCAGAACATCACTCTTCTCATTTACTTTGGTTCTCAACTATGGCAGCACTACCTTTGAGAGAGTTAAAATAATAAAATAAGTGGAATGTCTTGGCAATTAAAATTATTGATTGCCTCCATTACCTTCTATAATTTCTTTACTTATTACTATGTAAGGTATATAATGTTCAGTATGTGATCATATAATTACAGCAGCTTAACAGCAATTATAATAATTCACGGTGCTGGAGCTGATAGTTGGCACCATGACAATACAGTGACATTTGTTCTCTAGTGCCCCTTCAATTCAACGGAAACCTTGGCATTTAAATTCTGCTTGGATGAGACACTGCTTTGAATCATCTGACAATGCCTCTTTTATTGTTTCACGATTACATTAAATTCCCTTTTATATATATATTTGTGATAGTAAATTTCCCCTGTCGTCATTTACTGTGTGCAGAGGTCATCTGTTCAGGACGATGAAACTGTTTGGTCTCCCCTACCTTCCAACAACCTTTCGTCCTCCCTCGCCTCAACCTGGTGGTCATTTAGCGCCAACGTGGCTAGAACGTCACACTCGCCCAACTCCAGGGGACTTCATGCACCATCTTTAAATGTAGCAGGGAGCGATTTAAGCAGGTGACCACTGGAGCAGTAAAAGCACAATTGACCCTTAAAGGTCACATCAGCTCCATCTTAACAGAAGGTGCAGGTTTTGCATACTGACCAGTCTTGGACCATTTGTGTAAAATTAAGGAAGCGAACCATGGGCGTGCAATGCCACCCAAAGCGGATAGGGTTACCTTGTCAGTATGGCCTGGTGACCACACTGCTATAAATACTCAATTTTTTTTAACATTATCTCCATGAAACTATTCTCCACTTGGTGCTTTTAATAACACTGTTGGAAACCAGCAATGACAAATTACACAATTCTCCTCTATGACAGTGGGTAGTTGATTGACACAGGCCCAAATTACTGGCTGCCATATTATTCACAGGTTGGAAAGTAAAGCTCGGCTATCCTGGTGATCGGAACTGACTTATGCAAGTACTAGCAGCCATCGTATATTAACTTCTTCTCCACTGAAGTAAGAGGGCACACAGGAAGCAGGGGTCCCCTAAGATCAACGAAAATGCACTTTCCTGCAGCCTGATGGGAGGCACATACAGCATTTCAGCCATTTTTGTCACCTTGTGCGAAGTAAGATGCAAATGAAGTTGTGTTAATGAGTCCAATGCAGAGACTCATTAAAAATTGGATCCAATGGGAGGCTTGAATTAACCCTACCTGGGGTGGATAATTAAGCTGTTAGTTTGAATCTCAGTTTGCCAGGAGGCATAACTTAGAAGATAGGCATGACATAGACCAGCAGCAACAACCGTGCCTATGGAATCAGGGCAGCTCCATTGTCCCCACTGTGAATGTCTATGCTGTCCAAGAATTGGCCTCCACAGTCACCTCCATACACACATCGGATGAGCTACACAAACATAATCTCATCCTCAAAATCAATGGACAACCAACATGGCAGGAATTAATTATACGCAAAGCCCACATGTAACCAACTTAAAACTTGATCAGTGTATTCAACATCCTAGATGGAAGCACATTCCGAGCTCTAACGGTAATGGTTAAGAGGGTAGGTTGCATAAAGGGGAGCTTGTAACTACAGGATCAAACCAAAGCGTGACCCTCTCACCACAATGGATTGTGATTTCCCGTCACTTCCTCATTTTAACAAAACTACAATGTAAGATGGCTGATTCTCTCCTTAATTTTCTTAATGAATTCATCTGCAGGTACAAGCCTTAGCTTCACATCAGCTCACAGCTGCCCCTCTGCTTTTCCCCATCCAAACTGTTCTGATGAAGATTAAAGGCTGATTTATACTTCTGCGTAGGCTCTATGCCATAGTCTACGCCGTAGCTTATGCAAGTGGCCTACTCCGTTCTGAGCATTTATACCTGTGCGTTGGTGTGCCTGTGTCACTCTGCAATTCACCGCCAAAACGCTAGTTGGCGGTTGGGGTTTCTATGCCTCTGTGTTGAGTTTCTTTGTGTACTTCAAACAATGGCGACTGAAACTGAGCACATCACATTGGAGTTGGAGCTAATAAGTGTTGAGCAAGAGTTACTTTTATTGAAATTACTGCAACGCAGAAAAGAGAGAAGACGTCGGAGGAGATGGTGTGTACGACCATTGAACTGATTGAGGCAGAAGGAGGGTGAATCTTCTGTGCTTGTCTAGCACTGAGAGACATGGACGAGCAAATGCATTTCAAATATTTTCCGATGTCGGCAGGTAGATTTGACAACTCACATTCTCCTTCTCTCTTCTCTCTCAATTCAAAAATGGCAAAGAAGAAGAAGAAGCAAATGGAAATGCGATGCTACCAAGCGGACCAATCACAGTTGTCCCAGTCTGCGTCACCGTGACACGTAGTTACATTTTTGAGGAGGTGCGCGTCAGGCTAGTGTAGGGTATGATTCGACGCAGAGGTATAAATTGGCCCTAAGGCCCAGTACCAGTTCTGCACTTTATAATTCCGAGTTCAAACAATGAAAACTCATAACCACAGCTTCAACTTCTTTTGGGAATGGCTGTGGTTAAAGATTGTATTGCCCAGCTAGACCATATTGTTCGTTTATTTGCCCCAGTTGTTGGGTCCAATGTCCTATCCATTGTTTAATCCCTCCTGCTCTCCATCTCACCATAGACTTGCGACCAATAAATGCTGCCTGTCCTGCTGAGTGTTCCCAGCATTATCGCTTTCTGGCTCTGAGTTCTAGCATTGCGAAGTTTTGCCTTTGTGCCATGTGATCTTTGCTGACCTCTCAGATTGTGGAGTGGAAAAGGAGCAGGCATAAATAGTTTTGGAGTGGCAGAACGACGTCAACTTTACTTATGAAACAACAGATGCTGCCATCCCCAGAAGGCAGCAGTACGAATTCTGAGACAGTTATTGTGTTCAAGTCCCAAACCAAAGGCTTGAGTAAGGCATCGAGTGTCACAACACAGTGCCGAGAGAGTGCTGTACTCAATCTAAGGCCCAGCTGCTCTCTCTGCTGAATTGAGTACCACTTTGAATATATATATATTCCTCAGATAACTCAATATGGGTAGAAGATCATCTCTGCGGTGTTTTTAATGGGTCCTTGGATGAATAAAGAGCTGCAGAAACATAAAAGCTTAAGAAATTGGAGAAGGGATAGGCCAACCAATCCTTCAGGCCTGCTCCACCATGCATCAAGATCATGGCTGCTCTTCTACCACAGTGGCATTTTCGTCTACCATCCCCAGATCCTTCAATTCCCTTAATATCCAGAAGTCAATCTCTGTCTTAAAAAGACTCAAAGTGATTAGCAGCTCGGTCATTCATTCTGTTCCAAACAGACTCAAGAATACTAAATTCCTTCTCTGTGACAATCCTTATCTCAGTCCTAACTGGCCTACCCTTTTCTCTTAGATTACAACCCATAGCTATAGACACTTCTGGCAGAAGAATCCAGCCTGTAAGAATTTTGTACTCCCGATCCCCTCTCATTCTTCTACACTCTGGAGAATACAGGCCTAGCCTCCTCACTCTCACATACAGCAACCCCAATACTCTGGAACCATTCTCACGAATCTTCACTGCACCCAGCAGACATTACAGTGGGGCTAGAACGCAAGGTTCTAAGTCTGTTGTCTCTCCTTTTTTCTTGGCATTTATCTGTGAATTGATCTGTGATTTTCCCCAGAGACTTTGATTCTTTATCCTTTAATGAACATCACCAGAAGCACATTACCTACTGATGATCATACTGCAGTTTTAAGAGTTTCCTGTGTAAAAATGGACTCTGCCATTCTTCACTTACAACAGAGACTACAATTCTGAAATACTCTATTAACTTTGTAGTGTAGCCTGAAGGATTGAAAGGTACTTCAAAACTACAACGCTCTCTTCAGTCACTGTAATACTTCAGTAAGTTCTTACACAGAGCAGTGGAATCTATCTTTTTACACTGCATCCATTATACCACACACACTTGCATAATAACTTCCACATTGCTCTGCCATTGTCCCTCAGATTCAGCCAGAACATTTCTTACACTTCCTGTTCAGACCATGTAGATCTACTTCAATTTATGTTCCATAGTCAAGTTTCCTTTGCCCTTTTTATGTTTTCCATCTTCTTTGACCTGCAGACATGATTAAAATGCACTCTGCATACTCATCCACTATATCTCTGAGCCCAAAGAAGTACCATTTAAAACAGGAACAATCTTGGCCTATGCATCTTATTCTCGCTCTCTCTCTCTCTCACACACACACACATTCACTCTCTCTTGCTCTCTCTCTCACCTCTTTCTCACTCTCTCTCACTCAGTCTCTCGCTCGCTCTCTCTCTACAGGAACAGTAATGTTTAATTCCACAAAACCCATTTTCTTTTTATGCTTTTCGCAGTAATGACACCCATCTCTGCATCATAAAATTTAGATTGTGCAGCTTGTCTGTAGTTTCAGCAGGCATTTCTTCTTCCTATCTGTTGAATAAATGCCTTGTGGATATTAAATGAGGGGCTCTCCTTTCAGACTGTTGGTTAGAAAGGCAATTTAAAAGGTTTCCAGTAGTTTGTGCAAAGCCAAAGCCAACCACATTTCAGCTCTATCACATTTTAACTTATTTACTGGAGTAGCTTAAGCCACGTAATTGGAGATAAGTCAAAGTCATTCAGATTTATTACTTTGATGAGTAGAAATGAGCCACTTGACCTACAGAATAATAGAATTGCAAATCAACTGAACAGGATGGCAGGAGAGCTGGGAAATCGCACCTGAGAAGGTCACAGTCATTACAGGCGCAGCCTTAGGGCTGCAACGACAGCACCTCAGTATTATACTCGGCTGGGCGACACAAATCCATCAATAATACCTGGTGTCTCTTTGTTAGAAATAAACACATCAGCAAAGCAATTCCCCTTTTAAATAATATGCATATTAATCACAATTAGCATATTGTTACAAATCCTCGGGCATTTATGAATGCTGTGTTTCAGCAAGATAAAATAATTGGAGGCCCCTGTTTTTTTTTGCCACAGTCTCAATTAAAAATATCAGCTAATCACATGTAGTTGGGCTGTCTCTCATCTCCACACAATTTCCACTACTTAGTTTCTCTGAGATCCTGAAAGGAATTCGAGCAAGAAACAGATGCGAGATCAACATCGTGTGAGAAATAGTGGAAAGCGCTAAGATTGCCCATCTTCAAAGAACATAAATCGCATTTCACTGTGCTGTGTTCTTGTTTCTAAAGCCTGAGTGTTAAATACCCAGCCTGGATAGTGATAGCCTTGTGCAGTACAGAGAGCATGCAACAGTGCCGATGTGATGTTATTCAGACACAGTGCACATACCCTCTGACTACCATGCAACTAAGAAAAAGGGAGTCATCAGCCATATCTTGGCGAAGACTGCAAAAGATTATTTGTCATGATCACATTACAACTTGTGATGGCTTTTTATGAAAATACTAGTTGCTGAACCTCCTATATTAGAACAGTCACTTTGCAGGCTGACAGGTGCTCTGACATCCTGAGTGTACACAAGGTGCTACACAAAACTCTGTGTTTTTACGCAAACCCTCAAATGTCCACCCACGTTAAATAAGATTTTATCTCCATTTTCTCCTTTAATCCAAAATGCTTCAGTAACCCGTGCCTTAGACGATTTTTATTTATGCATTTCCTTCTCTTTCCCTTCTGTCCAATATCTCTGTGCTGTTCCCAGACGTATGCTCAGGCTTACTGAGCATTAAGGGAGGTAGTGCTTACTTCTCATCGAGCTTCTGATACCCTCTGTTGCTGCACCGAGAGGTTACCCTCAAAGGCTCCGCTTGGAAAAATGAGTTGATTGGTTGCTGAAAATTCACCTACATTCAAATAGGACTCAGTTGTGGTTTGTTTGTTGCCTGAGACTTTGACTGCTCATTTCCCTCCATAGAAGCCACTTGAGTTCTTTTTGTGCTTTATATGTAAGTCACAAAATATGTTGTTTTGCAGCAGCCATAGAGTGCACTACATAAAATACACTATAAATTATAATAAAAATATATATAATAAAGATAAATAAGTAGTACAAAAATAGTGAGACAGTGTCCATGGGTTCATTGTCCAGAAATCTGATAGTGAAGGAGAAGAAGTTGTTCCTAGGTCATTGAGTGTGTGTCTTCAAGCTCCTGTGCCTCCTTTCTGATGGTAGTAATGAGAAGAGAGAATGTCGTGGCTGGGAGATCCTTAATGATGGATGCCACTTTTTGAGGCATAGCGTTTTGAAGACGTCCTCAATGATAGAAAGACTATTGCCCATGATGAAGCTGGCAGAGTTTACATCCCTCTACAGTAGGGTTCCCAACCTTTTTATGCCATGGACCAAGAAGTCCATGGACACCAGGTTGGGAATCCCTGCTCTACAGCTTCTTCTGCTCCTGTGTAGTGACCTCCTCCATACCAGATGATGATACAACCAATTCGAATGCTCTCCCTGGTACATCTGTAGAAACTTGCTACAGTCTTGGTGACATACTGAATTGAATCTCCTCAAACTCCTAATGAAATATAGCTGCTGGTGTGCCCTCTTTGTAATTGCATCTATTTGTTGGGTTCAGTATAGATCTTCAGAAATATTGATACCCAGTAACTTGAAACTTTCCATTGCTGACCCCTCAATAATGACTGGTGTGTTCCCTCAGCTTCCCCTTCCAGGTCTACAATCAATTCCTTGATCATACTGATCTTGAGTTGTCCTCAATGTGTTGTGACGCCTCTCTCACTTCTGTATGCTCCCACGTCATCATCTGAGATTCTGCCAGCAACAGTTGTGTCATCGGTGAATTTATAAATTACATTTGCACTGTGTCTAGCCACACAATCATGGGTGTAGACAGAGTAGAGCAATGGGCTAAGCACACATCCTTGAGGTGTGTTGGTGTTGACTGTCAGCGTGGAGGAGATGTTATTTCCAATCCGCAAAGACTGGTCTCTCGGTGTGGAAGTCAAGGATCCAGTCGCAGAGGGAAGCACAGAGGCCCAGGTTTTGGAGCTTGATGATTAGACTGAGGGCATGATGGTGTTGTACACTGAGCTTAATTAACAAAGCGCCTGACATAGGTTTTCGGAGCCTGAGTGCAGAGCCAATGAGTTTGCATCTACTGTAGACCTGTTACAGCGGTAGGCAGATTACACCAGGTATAGGCTCTTGCTGAGGCAGGAGTTACTTCTGGCCAGAATCAAGCTCCTGAAGCATTTCATTACAGTAGACGTGAGTGCAACTCTGCAATAATCATTGAGGCAGCTCGCCCTGCTCTTCTTGGGTACTGGTCTGATTGGCGCCCTTTTAAAGCAGTTGGGAACCTCTGACTGCAGCATTGAAAGATCTAAGATGCCCTTGAACATTTCTGCCAGTTGGTTGACACGGGTTTCCAGCGCCCTGCCCGGTACATCGTGGCCTGACGCCTTTCAAGGGTTCACCGTCAAGAAAGATGTTCTGATGTGGCCTCTGAGACAGAGATCACAGGGTCACCAGCTGCTGCAGGGTGTAGCCTTATCCTCCCTTTCAAAGTCTGCATAAAGGGCATTGAGCTCATCTGGGAGTGAAGCATCACAGCCATTCATGATGTTAGGTTTCACCTTGTCTGAAGTAAAGGTCAGCAAACTCTGCCAGAGCTAACATGCATGTGAGTCACTCAGAATTGCCTTTTTTGCCTCTTAAGATGGCCTTCAGTACATCACACCTGGACTTCCTGTAGAGTTCTGGATCACCAGTCTTGAATGCCACAGATCTAACTGCCAATCTCATGGTTCATCCATGGCATCTGGTTTCGGTATGACCAGTATGTTTTCAAAGGCAAACACTCATCCACACAGGTCTTGTCGAAGTCAGTGGCGACTGTGACGTATTCATTCAGTGACTGCCGTCCTTTCCAATGATTCAAAGCAGATACATTTAAGAGGAGAAATCGAGCCTGACAGTGAGTGAAATTGAAGGGAGGAAAAGGCACAAAACATGGTTTACAACAAGTGGGTTGACTCCTGTTTCTTTACTGGTGTACAATACAAGTGCTGTTCAATAGTGAAAATGCTGAGGTAAAGGACGGGATACACTTGAATCCTAGGGGGACCAATATCCTGGCGGGGAGATTTGCGAAGGCTATTGGGGAGACTTTAAACTAGAATGGTTGGGGGATGGGAATCAATTTGAAGAGACTAGGGGAGAGGAGGTTAGTTCACAAATAGAGAAAGCTAGTAGACAGTGTGTGAGGGAGGATAGGCAGGTGATAGAGAAGGGGAGCGCTCAGACTGAAGATATAGGGGAGAAGGAAGAAAAAGATAATAAAGTTGATCGCATCGTTAAGGATAAACAGAGAGGAAGAGGTGGAGAGTTTCTTAAATGCAGTTATTTTAATGCTAGGAGCATTGTAAGAAAGGTGGATGAGCTTAGAGCATGGATTGATATCTGGAAATATGATGTTGTAGCTATTAGTGAAACATGGTTGCAGGAGGGGCGTGATTCACAACTAAATATTCCTGGATTTCGTTGCTTCAGGTGTGATAGAATCGGAGGGGCAAGAGGAGAAGGTGTTGCATTGCTTGTCCGAGAAAATATTACAGTGTTGCTTTGGCAAGATAGATTAGAGGGCTCATCTAGGGAGGTTATTTGGGTAGAATTGAGAATGGGAATGGTGTAGTAACACTTATAGGGGTGTATTATAGACCACCTAATGGGGAGCGAAAATTGGAGGAGCAAATTTGTAAGCAGATAACAGATATTTGTAGTAAGCACAAGGTTGTGATTGTGGGAGATCTTAATTTTCCACACATAGATTGGGAAGCCCATTCTGTAAAAGGGCTGGATGGTTTGGAGTTTGTAAAATGTGTGCAGGATAGTTTTCTGCAGCAATACATAGAGGTACCGACTAGAGAAGGGACAGTGTTGGATCTCCTGTTAGGGAATGAGATAGGTCAGGTGACGGAGGTATGTGTTGGGGAGCACTTCAGGTCCAGTGATCACAATGCCATTAGTTTCAATATAATTATGGAGAAGGATAGGACTGGACCCAGGGTTGAGATTTTTGATTGGAGAAAGGCTAACTTTGAGGAGATGTGAAAGGATTTAGAAGGAGTGGATTAGGACAACTTGTTTTATGGGAAGGATGTAATAGAGAAATGGAGGTCATTTAAAGGTGAAATTTTGAGGGTACAGAATCTTTACGTTCCTGTTAGGTTGAAAAGAAAGGTTAAAAGTTTGAGAGCACCATGGTTTTCAAGGGATATTGGAAACTTGGTTCGGAAAAAGAGGGAGATCTACAATAAATATAGGCAGCATGGAGTAAATGAGGTGCTCGAGGAATATAAAGAATGTAAAAAGAATCTTAAGAAAGAAATTAGAAAAGCTAAAAGAAGATACAAGGTTGCTTTGGCAAGTAAGGTGAAAATAAATCCGAAGGGTTTCTACAGTTATATTAATAGCAAAAGGATAGTGAGGGATAAAATTGATCCCTTAGAGAATCAGAGTGGACAGCTATGTGTGGAGCCGAAAGAGATGGAGGAGATTTTGAACAATTTCTTTTCTTCGGTATTCACTAAGGAGAAGGATATTGAATTGTGTAAGGTAAGGGAAACAAGTAGGGAAGTTATGGAAACTATGACGATTAAAGAGGAGGAAGTACTGGCACTTTTAAGGAATATAAAAGTGGATAAATCTCCGGGTCCTGACAGGATATTCCCTAGGACCTTGAGGGAAGTTGGTGTAGAAATAGCAGGGGCTCTGACAGAAATATTTCAAATGTCATTAGAAACAGGAATGGTGCTGGAGGATTGGCGTATTGCTCATGTGGTTGCATTGTTTAAAAAGTGTTCTAAGAGTAAACCTAGCAATTATAGGCCTGTCAGTTTGACGTCAGTGGTGGGTAAATTAATGGAAAATATTCTTAGAGATTGTATGTATAATTATCTGGATAGACAGGGTCTGATTAGGAATAGTCAGCATGGATTTGTGTGTGGAAGGTCATGTTTGACAAATCTTATTGAATTTTTTGAAGAGGTTACTAGGAAAGTTGATGAGGATAAAGCAGTGGATATTGTCTATATGGACTTCAGTAAGGCCTTTGACAAGGTTCCGCACGGAAGGTTAGTTAGGAAGGTTCAATCATTAGGTATTAATATTGAAGTAGTAAAATGGATTCAACAGTGGCTAGATGGGAGATGCCAGAGAGTAGTGATGGATAACTGTTTGTCAGGTTGGAGGCCGGTGACTAGTGGTGTGCCTCAGGAATCTGTATTGGGTCCAAAGTTGTTTGTCATATACATTAATGATCTGGATGATGGGGTGGTAAATTGGATTAGTAAGTACACAGATGATACTAAGGTAGGTGGCGTTGTGGATAATGAAGTAGGTTTTCAAAGCTTGCAGAGAGATTTAGACCAGTTGGAAGAGTGGGCTGAATGATGGCAGACGGAGTTTAATGCTGATAAGTGTGAGGTGCTACATTTTGGCAGGAATGATCCAAATAGAACATACATGGTAAATGGTAGGGCATTGAAGAATGCAGTAGAACAGAGTGATCTAGGAATAATGGTGCATAGTTCCCTGAAGGTAGAATCTCATGTGGATAGGGTGGTGAAGAAAGCTTTTGGTATGTTGGCCTTTATAAATCAGAGCATTGAGTATAGGAGTTGGGATGTAATGTTAAAATTGTACAAGGCATTGGTAAGGCTGAATTTGGAGTATTGTGTACAGTTCTGGTCACTGAATTATAGGAAAGATGTCAACAAAATAGAGAGAGTACAGAGAAGATTTACTAGAATGTTATCTGGGTTTCAGCACCTAAATTACTGGGAAAGGTTGAACAAGTTAGGTTGTGGCGACCCACTTTCTGCGCAGGCGAACCGGCTCACAAATAGCCAGCGTGCGGGGGGAGACTTTGGTAATGCACCTCTGATGTTATTTCCGCCCGGAGAGGGCGGGCGCTAGGGATTAAATGCCAGCGCCGCGAAGTTTGAATAAACTAGTCTCAAAACAACTTACCGACTGCGTCTCGTTATTTCAGCGCTGTGTGTAGCACATCGCTACATTGGTGACCCCGACGGTCCAAACGGGATTTGGACCAAAGATGACTGACTCTTCATCTGTTCACGCAGTTTAGCTAAAACTGCCAACTTTCTGGATGCTGCGACCACGCGTGTGGTTTAGCCAAGCAGAAGCCCAGTTCCAGATTCAGCAGATATCCTCTGATTCCACGCGTTACTACCATGTGGTGAGCACCCTTGACCAGCAGATGGCCGCCCAGGTTGAGGATTTCATACAGTCGCCCCCGGAAGAAGGCAAATATGAAGCATTCAAAGCGCTGCTCATTGGGACCTTTGGCCTCTCACAGCGTGAGCGGGGTGCCCGCCTGCTTCACCTGGACGGTTTGGGAGACAGACTGCCGTCAGCATTGATGAATGAGATGCTGGCCCTGGCTGACGGGCACAAGCCCTGCCTCATGTTCGAGCAAGTGTTCCTAGAGCAACTGCCCGAGGACATACATCTGCTGCTGGCCAACGCAGATTTCAGCGACTCCCAGAAGGTGGCGGCCCGGGCAGACGTGCTGTGGAAAGCCAAGAGGGAGAGCGTGGCATCCGTCGGTCAGATTACCAGGCCACGTGTCCAACAGCGGACCAGACCAGGCCTGGCAGGGGGGCGCACACAACACAGAGACAGGAGTGAGGAGGCCAGTGAACAGTGGTGTTTCTACCACCAGCAGTGGGGCACAAAAGCCCGCCGTTGTCGCCCGCCCTGCAAGGGCCAGGGCCAGGGCCAGCTGCCGCTAATGACTATGGCGGCTGGCCATCAGGACAGCCTCTTGTACGTCTGGGCAAACAGTCGGGACGCCGCTTCTTGGTCGACACCGGAGCGGAGATCAGCGTCTTGCCCCCGACGGGGTACGACACCTGCAACAGGAAGCCAGGACCCACCCTGAGGGCCGCAAATGGCAGCACGATACGGACCTACGGCACCCGCACAGTGCAGCTGCAGTTCGGTGCCAGCCAGTTCACGTGGGACTTCACACTGGCCGCAGTGGCCCAACCACTCCTGGGGGTGGACTTCTTGCGAGCTCACAGCCTGCTGGTCGACTTGCAAGGGAAAAGACTGGTACATGCCGAGACTTTCCAGACGTTCTCCCTGGGTGAAGCCAAGTTGCCGGCCCCACACCTGGACTCCATCACGCTGTCGGACAATGAATTCACCAGAATCCTGGCGGACTTCCCATCGATTCTGGCACTGCAGTTCACGGCAGCCATGCCCAGACACGGGGTTCAGCACCACATCCCGACCAAGGGACCAGCCCTCCACACCCGCGCACAAAGGCTCCCCCCGGAAAAGCTCTGACTGGCAAAGGAGGAGTTCAAGAGGATGGAGGAATTGGGGATCGTACGGAGGTCCGACAGCCCATGGGCCTCCCCCCTGCACATGGTGCCCAAAACAGCTGGGGGTTGGAGACCATGCGGCGACTACCGCAGACTGAACGAGGCTACAACTCCAGACCACTTCCCCGTGCCGCACATACAGGACTTTGCAGCAAACCTGCACGGGGCATCTGACCCACCTCCGCCAGCTCTACTCCCGCCTGAGTGATTTCGACCTCACGATCAACCCGGCCAAATGCCAGTTCGGTCTCGATACCATCGACTTCCTGGGCCACAGGATTACCAAAGACAGGGCAACACCTCTGCCCGCCAAGGTAGACGCGATCCGCCACTTTGCCCAGCCCAACACGGTCAAAGGCCTGCAGGAGTTTGTTGGTATGGTGAACTTCTACCACTGCTTCCTCCCCTCAGCAGCCCGTATCACACACCCTTTGTACACCCTGATGTCGGGTAAAGGCAAGGACATTACTTGGGACGAGGAGGCCGCGGCCGCTTTCGTTAAAGCCAAGGAAGCCTTGGCAGATGCCGCGATGCTGGTGCACCCCAGAACGGACGTTCCGACCGCACTCACGGTGGATGCATCTGATACAGCAGTCGGTGGGGTGCTGGAGCAGCTCATTAAGGGGTGCTGGCAACCCCTGGCGTTCTTCAGCAAGCACCCACGACCACCCGAACTCAAGTACAGTGCTTTCAACCGGGAGCTGTTGGCACTGTATCTGGCAATCCGGCATTTCAGGTACTTCTTAGAAGGCAGGCCGTTCACCGCGTTCACGGACCACAAACTGTTGACCTTCGCGTTCACGAAGGTGTCTGATCCCTGGTTGGCTCACCAGCAGCAACATCTGTTCTGCATCTCCGAGTACACGACGGACATCCAGCATGTCTCGGGAAAGGACAACGTCGTGGTGGACGCACTCTCCTGACCAACTGTCCAGGCCCTGTCCCTGGGGGTGGACTATGCAGCACTGGCGGAGGCACAGCAGGCAGACGACGAGATGCCCAGCTACAGGACCGCAGTCTCCGGTTTGCAGCTGCAGGACTTTCTCGTAGGCCCAGGTGAGAGGACCCTCCTGTGCGACATGGCTACCGGCCAACCTCGCCCCATCGTCCCGGCAGCCTGGAGGCGGCGAGTTTTCGACTCCATACACGGTTTGGCGCATCCATCTATCAGGACAACCGTCCGGCTGGTCTCCAGCAAGTTCGCGTGGCACGGACTTCGCAAGCAGGTCAGTGAATGGGCCAGTACGTGCACGCAGTGCCAAACAGCCAAGGTGCAGCGGCACACTAAAGCCCTGCCACAGCAGTTCGAACCCACCCACCAGAGGTTCGACCACATTCATATGGATATCGTAGGCCCCCTACCAGTGTCCTGAGGAGCGCGGTACCTCCTAACTATGGTAGACCGGTTCACGAGGTGGCCAGAGGCAGTCCCGCTCACCGACACATCTGCCAATTCCTGCGCCCGAGCACTGATTGCAACCTGGGTAGCACGCTTCGGGGTACCGGCCCACATTACCTCCGACAGAGGTGCCCAGTTCACCTCCAGCCTGTAGTCGGCTGTGGCCAGCCTGTTGGGAACGCAGCTACACCACACAACTGCCTACCACCCACAGTCGAACGGACTAGTGGAACACTTCCACCGTCACTTGGAGTCGGCTCTCATGGCCCGCCTGAGAGGACCTAACTGGGTGGACGAGCTTCCTTGGGTCCTGCTTGGAATTCGTACAGCACCCAAAGAGGATCTGCATGCCTCATCGGCCGAGTTGGTGTACGGTGCGCCCCTGGCCGTCCCAGGAGAGTTCATACCAGCCCCAAGGGGGCAAGAGGAAGAACCCGCAGCAGTCCTGGACAGACTACGCGAAAGGCTCGGCAACCTGGCCCCCGTACCAACTTCACAGCACGGACAGACCCCGACCCATGTACCCAAAGACCTGCAGAACTGTAAGTTTGTGTTTGTACGAAGGGGCAGACACCGGGCACCACTACAGCGGCCGTACGAGGGGCCGTTCTAGGTGATCAACAACAACGGGACCACGTACGTTCTGGACATTGGGGGGAAAGAGGAGGTTTTCACAGCGGACCGACTCAAACCAGCCCATGTGGAATTGGCGCAGCCGGTCGAGGTTCAGGCACCGCGGCGCAGAGGCAGACCTCCCAAACATAGGCTGATCCAGACTGTGGACATTGGGGGGTGTATCGCCTGTTCTGGGGTGGGGGGGAGGTTATGTGGCAACCCACTTTCTGCGCAAGCGAACCGGCTCACAAATAGCCAGCGCACGGGGGGAGACTTTGGTAATGCACCTCTGATGTCATTTCCGCCCGGAGAAGGCGGGCACTAGGGATTAAATGCCAGTGCCGCAAAGTTTGAATAAACTAGTCTCCAAACGACTTACCGACTGCGTGTCGTTATTTCAGCGCTGTGTGTAGCACATCGCTACAAGGTCTTTATTCTTTGGCGCGTAGAAGGTTGAGGGGGGACTTGATAGAGGTATTTAAAATAATGAGGGGGATAGATCGAGTTGACATGGATAGGCTTTTCCCATTGAGAGTAGGGGAGATTCAAACAAGAGGACATGATTTGAGAGTTAGGGGGCAAAAGTTTAAGGGTAACATGAGGGGGAATTTCTTTACTCAGAGGGTGGTAGCTGTGTGGAATGAGCTTCCAGTAGAAGTGGTAGAGACAGGTTCGGTATTGTCATTTAAAGTAAAATTGGATAGGTATATGGACAGGAAAGGAATGGAGGGTTATGGAATGAGTGCGGGTCAGTGGGACTAGGTGAGTGTAAGCGTCAGCACGGACTAGAAGGGCCGAGATGGCCTGTTTCCGTGCTGTAATTGTTATATGGTTATATTATATGGTTAAGAAACACAACTCAAATTGTACAGTCGTTTGCCACTTAATTCCTCTTTTTTGTCCCACACATAATGGGACACTGTAAAACACATGAACTGCTAGGCTTATTTTGTGGCACTTGCTGCTTTGTTGAGAAAAAAATTAAGAAAATTTCTGTGGGATACAAAAATCAAACCATGTGATGGATCCCCTCAGATTCAATGTTCTTCAATAACTTCTTTATGAAAGCATACCTACCTATCCAATTTTTCAAAATGTGCTGCAACCAAATATCCCATGCATAAATCTATACCACCCAAAGAGCAGACACAGGCAGGGGAAAACTGCACATGCTCCATCTCCTCCCAACCCCCTTCCTCACTTTTCCCATGCACAACTCTTAGCCACCAACACACGACCACCTGATCTACACCTGTCTTTTATCTGGACTGGCTTTCACAATCTGACACTTGCTCTTCACTATCAATCACATGTCCCATTGAACAACATCCCACTTGACCAAGCCTATTCTCTCTCATTCAATTCCTGCCCCTTTCAGTCCCTGCCTCCTTCACAACCTGTCCCATTATAATCCACCCAGTGATGGTCATCCCCACTCACGCCCTGCACCATTACCACCTCAGTCACACCCACACCACTCACAACCTGTCCCATTATAATCCACCCAGTGATGGTCATCCCCACTCACGCCCTGCACCATTACCACCTCAGTCACACCCACACCCCTCACTGCCTGTCCCATTATAATCCACCCAGTGATGGTCATCCCCACTCACGCCCTGCACCATTACCACCTCAGTCACACCCACACCACTCACTGCCTGTCCCATTATAATCCACCCAGTGATGGTCATCCCCACTCACGCCCTGCACCATTACCACCTCAGTCACACCCACACCACTCACTGCCTGTCCCATTATAATCCACCCAGTGATGGTCATCCCCACTCACGCCCTGCACCATTACCACCTCAGTCACACCCACACCACTCACTGCCTGTCCCATTATAATCCACCCAGTGATGGTCATCCCCACTCACGCCCTGCACCATTACCACCTCAGTCACACCCACACCACTCACTGCCTGTCCCATTATAATCCACCCAGTGATGGTCATCCCCACTCACGCCCTGCACCATTACCACCTCAGTCACACCCACACCACTCACTGCCTGTCCCATTATAATCCACCCAGTGATGGTCATCCCCACTCACGCCCTGCACCATTACCACCTCAGTCACACCCACACCACTCACTGCCTGTCCCATTATAATCCACCCAGTGATGGTCATCCCCACTCACGCCCTGCACCATTACCACCTCAGTCACACCCACACCACTCACTGCCTGTCCCATTGCTGCCTGCCCCATTAACTCGCATATCCAATTGACCCTATTCACACTTCCACCACTACTTTTAGTAAAAGTGAAAAATCATCCTTTCATTCTGCAGGATCATACTGATGCATAAACTCAAAACAGTATTTTTTAAAAAGGGAAATGATTGAACTGCTTTCATTTGGAACACCACAGCAATGATATAAATTATTAATTACTGCATAAAATGAGCTTGTATTATGCATGGGTTACATCAAATGCACGGTGGCTTGGCTAGATCCTCTGCCCAGTGGTTTTGACATCTAACATCATGATGTGCTTTGACAAACTGGTCATGGCATTGATTCCAGCCTTCTAGCCAACCTCAACACACTGCAGTTCATCTCCAGCAGAACAGGTCTACAGCGTCAGCCTTCTCCCTAGCCCTATACTCATCTTTGGAGCACCTGGACAGTAAAGACACCAGCAGAACACTATTGTTTATTGACTACAATTCCGCCTTCAGTACTATAATTCCTAGCAAACACGTCACCTAACTCTACAGCCAGGGAGTCAACACCTACCTCTCCAACTGGATCCTTAAGTTCCCGATAAACAGACCAAAATCAGTATGGGTAGGCAGCAACACCTCCAACATCATTACTTCTAAATATTGGTGCCCAAAAGGATGCATCCTCAGCCCCTACTCTACTCCCTGTGCACTCGTGACCGCATGGCCAATTTGCATGCTAACATCATCTACAAGTTTGCAGATGACACCATTGTAGGTGGGCCGTATCGTCAAAGTGAGGCACTCCATTGGTCAGAGCTGACCAATAGTGTTGCATCCTAGCTGTCAAAGTGAGGCACTCCATTGGTCAGAGCTGACCAATAGTGTTGCACCCTAGCTGTCAAAGTGAGGCACTCCATTGGTCAGAGCTGACCAATAGTGTTGCACCCTAGCTGTCAAAGTGAGGCACTGCATTGGTCAGAGCTGACCAATAGTGTTGCACCCTAGCTGTCAAAGTGAGGCACTCCATTGGTCAGAGCTGACCAATAGTGTTGCACCCTAGCTGTCAAAGTGAGGCACTCCATTGGTCAGAGCTGACCAATAGTGTAGCACCCTAGCTGTCAATACACAAGTCAGTACACGAATCAGGGTAGTACGATGTGGAGAGCAAGTCATTGTTCAAGCAGTAGGCTCCCCCTCTCTATGCAGCCGATGAATCCAAAGGAACGGCAGACACCAGTACAGTTTTGCACTAGCAGCATTGCCAGTCACCATTGAACTCAACGTAGGACTGCCTTAAGGACTCCAGCTTCGGATTTTTCCTCGGGGTTTAGTCCCAAAACCTTTCCCATGTGTGGGTATAGTCGTAAGGGAGCAGAGGTTTGAGATCAGAGTTTTCCTTCTCCTAGATGAACTGTCAACCACGGCTGACGACTCTATCTATCCAAAATGACTGGTTTTAGGGCACCAGTAACCCACCTTTGCCCATTCTTCTCCCAATAAAAATAGTTTCACCAGGCTTAGTAGCAGAGCCACACGTGAAAACCAGGAGCTGGACTTGGTTGTCAGAGCTATTTGAGAAGTATGAGTTTTGGATCATTTAATAGGTAGTGGGAACTTAACACCACTACCTCCCCTGGCTATGGCAACCTTCAGGAAATATCATCCAAATACCAGAAGGAGATAGAGAGCTTAGTGACACAGTGAGATAGCAACAACCTTTTCCTCATTGTCAACAAAACAAAAAGGGCTGGTTATAGACTTCAGGAAAGGGAGGAGCACACATATTCCTTTCAACATCAAGAGTGTTTAGGTTGAGAGTTTCAAGTTCCTCGGAGCAAACATCACCAAGAGCCTGTCCTGATCCGACCACGTAGCCGTACGACCGAGGAAGTTCACCAATGCCTCTGCTTCCTCAGGAGGCTAAAGGAATTTTGCATACCCCTGTCAACCCTAACCATTTGTTATCAATGCACCAGAGAAAGCATCCTATCGGGATACACTGCGGCTCGGTACGGCAGCTGCTCTGCATGAGACCCCAAGAAACTGCCAAGAGTTTAGGCACAACTTAGCACATCAAGCAAACCAGTCTACTTCTGAACTCTGCCTATACTTCTCGCTGCCTCTGGAAAGCAGCTAGCATAATCAAAATCCCCGCCTACCCTGGATATTCTCTCTTCTCCCCTTTCCATTGGTCAGAGAATACAAAAGCCTGAAAACACATACCACCAGGCCTACACATAGCTGTGAGCTCACTGTTAGAAGATTATTAAATGGTTCCCGAGTACAATAAGTATCTAAGTACGTACAGTATATGTACATTGATAATAAATTTACTTTGAACTTTGAAGATGGACTCTTAGCCTCTCAATCTACCTCATTAGGATCTTGTATCTTTTTTTTTACTTGCATTACACTTTCTCTGTAGCAATTTCATTTTAATCTGCATTGTTATTGTTTGTTTTGTTTTACCCTAATGCACTATGTAGTGACCTGATCTGGATGAACAGTGTGCAAAGTTAGGTTCTCACTGTACCTTAGTACAAGTGACAAGTACCAGTTCAGTACGTTGATGCCAGGAGGGAAGGGCCCGTAGCCCATCACCTCCGGACTAGCTGAGAAAGAGCAATTCAAGTAAACCTATTTGCTAACCCTCAATCCACAGGTTTTCTAGATATGGCTCTGCAGTTACTCAAGCAATTCCAAATGTATTGAAGATTTCTGCCTCCTCCTCACTTTCGGGCAGTGAATTTCAGATCACCACCGCCCTAAGCCCATAAAGACATTTCATCAAACCCCTGAAATCCACCTCGTCCCTCAGTCCCTCCAGCTCCAGTTGTTGACACTTCTCTTGAGGCATGGAGGCTCTTCTATTCACAAAAACTGCCTCCCAAAAACTTTACATTCCATTTAATCACCTCTCAGACTCCTCTGATCCACAGAAAATTATAGCCTGGCGAATCCTTCACAAAATCAAACTTCATTGGTTGAGGCAACTTCCTTGCATTTTGGTGCACTTTCCCTAACCCGCTCAGCAACATCTCCCTGAAGCTTACAGGATATCAAATGCAGCTTTGTATCATCTGGAAAACTCTTATATGTCTAAATCATTGATAAACAAACCACAAAAAGCATGGCAACGGATCACCTTAGAACCCAAGTGCAAACAACATAGAGTCATAATGCACTACTGCACAGGTACAAGCTCTTTGGCCCATCTAGTTCATGCTGACCTGGTCTTCAGTATAATCCCATCCATGAACCTGCACAATATCCCTCCAAACCTCTCTCATCATTGTATCTATTCAAATTTCTCATCGAGGAGATCTCAAAGGTCTCATGGAACTTTGCAGTCATAAAACCAACACCTTTTCCTGCTGCCTACTGAATCAGTATTGAGTCAAACATGCCATGTTGCTTTGGCTCCCACGAGCTTCCATGATTTATATGTCATGTGAAATCTTGTCAGTGCTAAAATCCATACGTCAAGCAGACAATCCCTGTCAACCCTCCATCTGATCCTTTGACCCATTCCTGTGACAAGACATGCTTGGAAAATAAAAGCTTCAGTTTTTGGTATGTTTTTTCTGTTAGTCTCAATTGCCTAAAAAAATTCATCTAGGCTAGGCAATCTATTTAGTTAAAAATTAATACTCTCTCTTTTCCCATCTGTTTGCTTTACCTAATATCTCACATTCTTCTGTCAAGGGAAGTATCCCATATATATTTATTACCACCATATGCTATCTCCTTTAGGGATATGTGGACACACATACTATCACACCGATGTCTGGTGCCCTTTTGTAAAGACTGGCGCAGGGCAATCATTAGGAAACATACCCATGTCTCAGGCTTCACATTCACATGTCCCTAATAGGCCTATCTTCTTCCATTAATTATCCTCTTGCCCTTTATTTGTGAAGCATCCTTGGATTTTCTCCAAATCTTCTTGCCAGCTCTTTTTCCATGAGCTCTCTTTGCCTCCCTAGCATCTTTATTTTAGATTTCTCCCTGAGGTGTTGCGAGTTGAAGCAGAACTCCAAGTGACTTTGGCACAGTCATCAAAGCTGATACTCTGGGGCACACGTAAGGAATGCTGCATTATCTTTTGAACATGATGCTAAACCATGCTCTCTCCAGTGCCACAAAAGACCCCAGGACATAATTTCAAAGAGGAGAAGGGGAGTACTCCCTGGAGCATTGGCTTATATCCATCTCTCAGTTAATGGCACCGAAAATGATATCTGGTCATTGTCACACTCTTGTTTGTGCAAGCAGCTCTGGTGGAACATTCGAGGATTTCTCTGTGCCCTCCATTACAACAGTGACAAACTGCTGGAGGAACTCAACAAATCAATCAGCATCTCTCTATAAAGAGGGATAGTCTGTCATGGTCCGGTCCGTTGACTCCTCCTTCCAGTTAATTTTCTTTTCCCCGTGTTCTACCAGGTTCCTTGATTAGGGCACCTGATTCTCATACAAACCGGCAGCATAAAAACTCTAGCTTACGTCTGCTCAGTGCTGGACTGTCACCTCAGCCAGAGCAGCAATGTATGTTCCAGGCCGCTGGGAATTCTGATCCGTCACCTGAGCTTCCGGGGCCGTGCGGCAGTGCTCATTCCGTACCGCCGAGAATAGGGACCATCTTCCGAGCCGAGATGTCTGTTGTTGTTGGGCTTTGTCGCCTCATATCCAGCTGAGGATTACTGGCCGATTGCCACTCCTCCGAGCCAAGATACATATCGTCTGTCGTTGTTGGGTTTTGTCATCTCATATCCGGCTGAGGATTGCTGGCCGTGTGCCGCTTCTCTGAGCCAAGATATGAATCATTTGTCTTTGTATGGTGTTGGCATCGCCGTGTCCAAGTCAAGTCCGAGTCCCAGCTCGGTGTCCAAGTCAAGTCCAAGTGCAGGCTCCGAGTCCAAGTCAATGTTTAAATCCACGTAAGAATCCTAACCCGCTCTCCATGCCTGTGTCCTGCACTTGGGTCCGCTCCTGCCACTCACTGCAACATAGTCACTATTTTTGGTAAGACCCCGCACCAAGATCTCATTGTGAAAAGTCAACTATCTCCTTGCTTCCACAGAAGCTGCCTGACCCACTGAGTTCCTGATTGCTTTAATCAGCTGTAATGTTTGGGGCATCCTGAAAATGATGGAAAAGAAATCAGATAAACAATTCTTGCTTTCTTTAACTCTAATTTCAATAGTGGATGGAAGTGCAAAGAGGAGAAATAAACATTTCCATTAAATAAGGAAGTTCAACTCTTATCATACATAAAATTACCATTGTATTATAAGAAAAAATGTAAAACGCTACACTAACTGTTCCTCTTATCAAAGATATTGTAGGACCTGCTGATACTTCGATCTTCATGTATTTTATGGATCTAAACTGTATTAGTTTAGCCTGAGCCTGGGGCTCCAATGCTTCCCGAATGGCTGCAGACCTCTCAGATACTAGGTTGCTAGACCTAAGTACAGGAAATCAAAGCTGTATTTGCCCACTGGGCAGATGGGGCCTGTCAGCAGTGGTTGGCAGTTTATCTTGGAGAAGGAAAACTCTGATCTCAAACCTCTGCTGCCTTGCGGTTATACTCACTCATGGGGAAGGCCTTGAGAGTAAACCATGAGGGAAAGTAGGGAGCTGGAGTCCCTTTGACAGTCCTACGCTGAGTTCAATTCTAACTGGAAACTCCAGCAATGTAAACACGATGAATGTCATGCCACTGTTCACAAAAGGATGTAGGCAAAAGGCAGGTAACTATAGGCCAGTTAGTTTAACATTTGTAGTTGGGGAAATGCTTGAAGCTATCATTAAAGAAGGAATAGTGAAGCATCGGGAAAAAAATGGATCCATCAGGCAGATGCAGCATGGATTCAGCAAGGGCAGGTCTTGTTTGACAAACTTACTGGAGTTCTTTGACAATATAACAAGTTCAGTGGATAGAGAGGGAGTTATTTTACGTGGATTTCCAGAAAGTGTTCAAAAAGGTGCCACATAAAAGACTTATGCATAAGATAAGAATACAGTGGTTTGTATATTGACTTCACCTTGCAGTGTCAACACTATTCAGGAGAAGACACTCCTGCTTCGCCTCATGATGTTGACACAACACATGAAGCAGAACTGGTTTTAAGCCACTAGCCTCGATTGACATAAAGCCAGGGGTTGCTTCCAATGTTAGGAGAGATTCTAAGATCTCACTGGACAGCTACCATGCACCCCCCCCCCCCCCTTAAGCTGAGCGGCCTCCAATCAAAAAGGTGCTGTCCCACCACAATCTGCTTTCTTCATTGTGCGCATGGGGGGTTAGATATTATAGGAATTGCAGATGGAAAACACTGCACCAGGAAAGACTGCACGTTGAAAGAGACCTGCTCTAAAACTGGGATGTTGGAATGTTTGGACAATGATGGCTGGCCTCTCTGATAACCTCACAAGACCTCAGTGCTGTAGGGCAGACAAGGAGCTCAAGAGACTTCATGGAAATAGCTACCCTCCACGGGATGTGTCCAGCTGACTCACGCACCCTAAAGGAAAAAGAGTGCACAATTTCTGGCCAGAGAAGGGCACTATCAAGCCCAGAGAGCAATGGAGTAGGCTTTGCAGTGAGGAACACATTGTTGAAGATGGTGGAACCAGGCAGCAATGGGCCTGAGTGACTTCTCACTCTTCGCTCAACACCAGCAAAGGTCCAGTTACTCTTGTCAGTGAGTACACACCCATGCTGAGCTGAGGCAAAGGATGAGTTTGAGGAGAACCTTGCAGCTTCCATCAGGAATAACCCCACTCAGGAATATCTTATTCTCCTGGGTGACTTCAATGCCAGAGTGGGTGCAGATCATGGCTCCTGACCCTCCTGCCTAGGTCACTTTGACGTGGACAAGATAAATGAGAGCGGACAGTGATAGCTGGACTTCTACAACTACTATGATCACCAACTCAGACTTGCAGACCAGGTTTCAACACCATATTCCCTGGAGACATTGGCAGCAGCTGGACTTGACAAGCACTCCTTCATGGCAGAGTGCTTTCCACACACTCCTACCATAGTGCAGGCGGCGACACAGATCTCTCACTGGTGTGTTGCATGATCAGACTGAACTCAAAGAAATTCCGTCGCACAAAGCAGAAAGGGAACCCTCAGACTGACGTCAGTGAGGTAAGTTCTTCGAGAAAGTGATAAGCGCCAGACTGCCGGGAAATCCAGAAACAGAGAAATGGGAACCTCTGTGGAATGTGATCTACAGCACCCTTAGCTACTTTTGGGAAGAAGACCTCAAAACAAATGAGTGCTTTGAAGCCAAATCCAACGAGCTGACCCCCCATCATTGAAGACAAACATGCTGCCCTAGCTGAGTATAAGTGTTCACCGATCGCGAGCTGCTGGAGGTAAAGCTCAGCAGCCTGCCAGGGACCATACTGAGTACTGGATGCAACTTCACAAAGTCACCAGACTACGGCACTGACAGGCAATATCAGGGTACGTATGATGGCATCAAGAAACCCCATGGCCTCTCTCAGAGCAAGATGGCTCCCCTCAAATCCAACAACTACCTTTGGAAGTAATCACAGAAAGGGGCAAACAAATGGAGAGATGGGTAGAATATTACTCTGACATCTACTAGTGAACACCTCACCATCTCTGCCTGGATGCCATTGAGTGCCAGACAACAATGGAAGGACTGGACGCAGAGCCGACCCTAGAGGAGTTCAGCAAGGCCATCGGCAGCTTGGCCTCATGGAAGGGATTCCCTCAGACCTGATCGAGTACTGTATTGCCTATGGAGGCAATTTCTATGCTCCAGGACTGCTTTGAATTGACTAAATGCCAGACGTTCAAGGAGGCTGCCACAAATGGAGGAGACACAGACATCCAGGAATATGCTTCATCTATCGTCGGCTACCTCAGTAGGTGTGTAGATGACTTTGGTACGTCAGGAACGGTCATCTCTCGGCCCAAACAGAAGTCCTGGCTGAACACAGAGGTACACTCCCCACGAAGAACACAGGACGCTGCCTTCATGTCTGATAACATAACAGCTCTCAGAGCATCACCTGATCTTGGCATCGATATGGCAAAAGCCACCTCTGCACAAAAAGTTCAGGAACACCTGTCTGATAACAGTCCCCAGCAAGATGGCAGGGCATCAAAGGCATTCCTGACTAAGCAAGGAAAAGCAGTGTTGACCGTGGCAGTGACGTCTCGCTCCCTGACACTCTAAACAACTTTTATGCATGCTTTGAGCCATGCAGCAGCATACCAACCACAAAAGCAACTTCGCTCCCAGGTGAGCAGCAGCAGACATGAGAAGGACCCATCAGAGTCAACCCTTGCAAGGTGACCGGGCCAGGAGCTATCCCAGACCGAGTACTCAGGGAGTGTGCATACAGCTCACTGACATCTTCAACACTTCACTCATCCAAGCTGCTATCCCTAAATGCTTCAAATTAGCCACCCTCATCCCTGTATCAAAGAATTCTACACCTTCAAAACTAAGTGACCATCACCCAGTGACACTGACACCGATCATTGTGAAGTGTTTTGTACAGCTGGTAATGGCACATATCAAAAACTCCAGTCCTGCCACACTGGACACTCACCAATATGCTTACCGAAAGAACTGCTCTACGATAGATGCCATGGCATCCGTCTTGCACTTGGTCCTGACACACCAATGAAGACAATTACCATAGATGTCGGATTATAAGCCGCTACTTATTTCCCACATTTTGAACAGCTTTGAACTCTGCGGCCTTTAATACGGTGCGGCTAATACATGATTTTTTTTCATGCCGCCAAAAACATTTTGCCTCGTAACAGTAGACCAATACAATTGATGAGTAGTTCACAGAGGTCCAATGAAATTGTACGATAAATCAAGCGCACTTTCACAATTAAATTATTGTAAATCAGTCATTTGTACTCACCCTCATCAACATGGAAAACACTCGAAGAAAAGCATTGTGCTGCCTTTATGGCAGTTATTTAGTTTATAATATTTTCGCTTAGTAATTCATTTTCTAGTTAAAGTTAGAAGTGTTTTAACTATATTTGTTTTCTGTACTACATCGCGGGATGCTATGACGTCACACCCGGTTTCGCCGCGTCTTGTGGGGAAAATGCCAGTTTGCGATAAACGGGAAGGAGGGGGGCGAGCGGCATTACGCGAGCGGCATTAGATCTGAGCGAACGCTGCTTTTAAGTTAAAGGCGATCAATAACTTTTCCTGGTAGGCTGCAGTATATATATTTTTTACCAGTCGTTAGGAGATATTGGAATGTTGTTCAGTAAAAAAGTATACGCAACGTATATTTAAAAGTAGCCGCGTTACAGGCACGGTTCGAAAAAAAGCATTTGCAATATGTATTTGTTTATGTTACCATATGGATTTAATTAAAAGTTAAAAAATCCTCACGTGTAATATCTTTCTGTGTAAATATCTCATATTACAACGTGGGACACCTGCGGCCGAAAATCCGGTGCGGCCTAAAATCCGGTGCGGCCTGTACAAGTAAAAAATTGATTTTCTTTCTAAAATTAGAGCCAGCGGCTTTTAATCAGGTGCGCTCTGTAGTCCGGAATCTATGGTAGTCACTAAGTGTTCTAGAACACCAGTCCTTGAGCAGAGGTTTCTCTACACATCAGTGTGTGTGAGGCATTAGTGGAGGCTATTGGGAACACATCTGGGCACCTTATAGTCTCATCCATTACCACCAAGAAATTTGTGCCCATGGAGTGTCCAACGAAATCCACATGAACACCATGTTATGTTTAAATTTAGAAAAAATTAGAAGTGGTGTATTCGATACTTCTATTAAATTTGAAAAGATATGGAGACCATTTATTCAATATTTTCATATGATGTAATATGACCCTGTTCCAAGCTTATTGGATTTTCCAGCTTTAATCTTATTTATGTTGAGAGGATCGGAGTTGACGACACTGATGATTATGTATTCTTGTGAGATATTATAAACAGCCCTTTTTTTTCTTTTTTAGTTTTTCTTTTTTTTTCTTTTTTTGCTTCTTTTTTCTTCTTCATTAGATATTAGATTAGTAGTTTAGTCAATTTTGCAAACTTTTTTTCTTTTTTCTGTTTTTTTTATATCATATATTATGAAATACCTAGATTTACCTTGTTCATACATATACTGTATGGTTCATGTTTTGGGAAAACTCATTTATACTGTAATCATTGGTTATGTATTCTTCCATGTGCAATGGGAATTTGTATGTTTGTAATCCCTTTGTTAATATATCAATTGTATTTTGTTCATAATATTATTAATACTAATAAAGAGATTGAAAAAGAAATCCACATGAATCCTCTGCCAGGGCAATACAGGTCATTCCCAGAGATGCTGCTCTTGGCATCTTCTGGACGTGTTGGCATCCTGACCAGTGCAAGGCGAGCTGCTCAATCTGCTGATCTATTCCAGGCCCCCAGAAAAAACT
This sequence comes from Hemitrygon akajei, assembly GCF_048418815.1. Taxonomy (NCBI): domain Eukaryota; kingdom Metazoa; phylum Chordata; class Chondrichthyes; order Myliobatiformes; family Dasyatidae; genus Hemitrygon; species Hemitrygon akajei. Next base: position 73,730,423 of record NC_133130.1, on the reverse strand, counting down.
TTGACCCAACACTTCCCTTTTGACAACACTTAGATGACCAGTACGTAGCTACTTCAACACTTTAGCTCTCAGCTTGGGTGGTATAACAGCTCTCGATCCCCACAAAAGGCAACCCTTGACAAGAGCAAGTTCATCCTGGCGCAGGTAAAATTGGGGTAACTAGGATTTCTGCTGCATATTCCAGCCATTTTGGGTGTCCGTATAGACCTGAAACAGTGTGGAGTCTTTTCTGATTTCCCTTTGGGAAACTCTCTGCTGTAATACGGAGACTTTCGATTTGTGTTTGGGAAAATGCATCAAGTCAAATATCCTGTTTTGTAAATTTTTCAGGTATTTCCTTTTCCAAGGGTAAATGGAACAATCCATCAGCTTTTCAATGATTAGTTATCCCATATAACAATTACAGCACGCAAACAGGCCATCTCGGCCCTTCTAGTCCGTGCCGACGCTTACACTCACCTAGTCCCACTGACCCGCACTCAGCCCATAACCCTCCATTCCTTTCCTGTCCATATACCTATCCAATTTTACTTTAAATGACAATACTGAACCTGCCTCTACCACTTCTACTGGAAGCTCATTCCGCACAGCTACCACTCTCTGAGTAAAGAAATTCCCCCTCGTGTTACCCTTAAACTTTTGCCCCCTAACTCTCAAATCATGTCCTCTTGTTTGAATCTCCCCTACTCTCAATGGAAAAAGCCTATCCACGTCAACTCGATCTATCCCCCTCATTATCTTAAATACCTCTATCAAGTCCCCCCTCAACCTTCTACACTCCAAAAGAATAAAGACCTAACTTGTTCAACCTTTCCCTGTAACTTAGGTGCTGAAACCCAGGTAATGTTCTAGTAAATCTTCTCTGTACGCTCTCTATTTTGTTGATATCTTTCCTATAATTCAGTGACCAGAACTGCACACAGTAATCCAAATTCGGCCTTACCAATGCCTTGTACAATTTTAACATTACATCCCAACTCCTATACTCAATGAGCAAACACGAGGAAATCTGCAGACGCTGGAAATTCAAACAACACACACAAAATGCTGGTGGAACACAGCAGGCCAGGCAGCATCTATAAGGAGAAGCACTGTCGACGTTTCGGGCTGAGACCCTTCGTCAGAACTAACTGAAAGGAAAGGTAGTAAGAGATTTGAAAGTAGTGGGGAGAGGGGGAAGTGCAAAATGATAGGAGAAGACCAGAGGGGGTGGGATGAAGTTAAGAGCTGGAAAGGTGATTAAAATGTGGAACATGGAACTAAAATGTGTGGCAGTAGAGGAGGCCATGTGTGGTATACTGTGTCCCGGTGTGGCCTTTTATATATTGGTGAGACCCGACGCAGACTGGGAGACCGTTTCGCTGAACAACTACACTCTGTCCGCCAGAGAAAGTAGGATCTCCCAGTGGCCACACATTTTAATTCCACGTCCCATTCCCATTCTGATATGTCTATCCATGGCCTCCTCTACTATCAAGATAAGCCACATTCAGGTTGGAGAAACAACACCTTATATACCAGCTGGGTAGCCTCCAACCTGATGGCATGAACATTGACTTCTCTAACTTCCGTTAATGCCCCTCCTCCCCTTCTTACCCCATCCCTGACATATTTAGTTGTTTGCCTGTTCTCCATCTCCCTCTGGTACTTCCCCCCTCCCCCTTTCTTTCTCCCGAGGCCTCCCATCCCATGATCCTTTCCTTTCTCCAGCTCTGTATCACTTTCATCAATCACCTTTCGAGCTCTTAACTTCATCCCACCCCCTCCGGTCTTCTCCTATCATTTTGTACTTCCCCCTCCCCCACTACTTTCAAATTTCTTACTATCTTTCCTTTCAGTTAGTCCTGATGAAGGGTCTCAGCCCGAAACGATGACAGTGCTTCTCCTTATAGATGCTGCCTGGCCTGCTGTGTTCCACCAGCATTTTGTGTGTGTTGTTCCTATACTCAATGCTCTGATTTATAAAGGCCAGCATACCAAAAGCTTTCTTCACCACCCTATCCACATGAGATTCCCCTTGAATTCAGTCTTAAAATTTTGTCCTCCAAGAAATGAAGCCCATCTCTGTATTCGTGCTGCTGCAGTTAATGGAAAACTCTTCTGTGAGTTGAAAATGGACACTGATTGATTATCAGTAATGAGGGTAAAGTCACTCCCGTACAAGTACTAGTTGAAACATTTTACTCCCCAAACCAGACTCAAATCCTCAAATTTGACAACTCCTAAAAACAACCACATCCTTAGGCCTTGGGACATCCACCACTGCTTGAATTTTCTCAGCACACTTGTGTAATGCTTGTGCATCAATGGTGTGACCACAGTAAGTGATGCTTGGTTTAAAGAATTCACACTTGTTGTAACATGCTCTGAGCCCATAATCTTCTAATCTTTTTAATGTTGTCTTGAGATTTTGGAGATGTTCCTTGGCATCCTTACCAATAACAGTAATGTCACCCAGGCAAAACTGGTTGCCTTGTCCACAGCCTTCTGCCAGATTGCAGGTGCAGAGACAACTCCAAAATTAAGCCTATATTATAGTGATAAAGCCCTTTGTGAGCGTTCGTGGTGAGAAACACATTGGACTCTTTTTCCACCTCCATCTGTAGGTAGCCCTCAACTAAGGCCACTTTAAAGAATTGTTTTCTTCTCCAGAAAGGTTTGTACAATATATCCTCTATCCTGGGCAGAGGATATTGATCTACATTCAGTTTTGGGTTGATGGTGACCTTATAATCCCATAATTCCTGGCAGACCAATTCTTCTTGGTTTCTGGGACCACTGTCATTGCCCGTCAACCTTGGAAAGAATTCCCTTAGCCATCATGCAATCTAGTTCATTGGCTACTTTATCACAGATGGTATGAGGAGCTTACAGGCTTTGCAAAATTTCAATGCAGCATTTTCATTTAACACTATTTTATCCTTGATATGTTTGAGTTCTCTAATGCTATCTGGGAACACTGCTATGGCATCATCTAGTACCTTTCTTAATTTACTTTCAGTTGATTCTATTGCAAGGGATGTGGCACTCAAGTGGTGGATGGATCACCATCAAGTTGTCGTTGTCTCCGCCAATCATGGCCCCTCCTGAAAAGCCATTTTGAATAGCCATTCAAACTCATTTTGTGGAATGCCTGAAACAGCCTAGCCAGTGCCCAATTCCATCTTAATTAATTTGCCATTTACTTTCTGGCTTGTCGCCTGTTAGTTTTCACATTGTAAATCACAACGGTACCCAGTCATGTGTCACTTTCATAATTATCTAATTTTTCATCAACAGCATGCAGATCAGTGCTCTTTTTGAAACTGCAACTTGACTTTTTATCTCTTTCTCTTCTCTGTGCAATTTTACCCTTGTCTGCCCAACATGCTCTTTTTATGTGTCCTTCTTTGTTGCATTTTCTGCAAGTTTCACCTTTAAGCCTGCATTGGTCTGGTATATTTGAGCTCCTGCCACAATGGTAACACAATTTGTTCAGCCAGGCAGGTTTCACTTTAGATGTTGCAATTTTGCTTACGCTTTCTTTCATTCCTGACTGCAATGCAATTGCGTCTCTGTATTTTGTTTTCATTGATACAGCGATTTCAACTGCTCCTTTAAATGTGAGCTGTGCTTCAGTTAGGAGCAATTTTTGAATGCTTTCTTGTAAAATTCCACAAACTCAATGAGGATTCAGTGCACATCTAAGCCCATCACTGAATTGACAATGCTCAATTTCTTCAATTCAGCCACGTATGCTGAAATAGGCTCCCCTTCCTTCTGATTCTGCTTATGAAACCTAGAGCATGCTGCAATCAACAATGGTTTCAGTTCTAAATATTCCTGAATTACTTTCATGATCTCATTTCGGCTGGTTTTGTTGGAGCAGTCAAACTTCTAAGCAAACTCTATGTTCTTCAACAAATAGCACTTAGCAAAACTGCACTCATTCTCGTTTCTGCTTTTTTTATATTTATTATTATTATCATCATCATCACCACCTGGTACTCCCTGTCTATGAACCCATGAATCTGTCCATTTTCTGCCTTTTTTTAACTTGACCATCTTCTCCTCTTGTGAAGAAAGCATGCTGCACTATTTTTAACTCAAACATCTCACTGCGCTCTTTTTTTAACTCAAACACGGCACTACACTTCAACAGGTAGGTAAGTCATCTCAGGTTCACTTGAGACTTTCTTGTCACCACTGTTAATGTTTTGTAACTCCAGAAATTAATCAAAAGAAAAACACGGGAGCCTGGGATAAAATGTGTCTTAGTTTCATTTTACTTTTGTGAGGCACATGCATATGATGTGGTGGCGTAATGGTGTATGCCATTCACATACTTTTACCTATAACCCATAGTTTAAACAAACAAAGAATACTTAATCAAACTATCGTTACGTACCCGTGACACGTGACAGTGGTGTACTTGTCACGTGACAGGTGTTGAAGCTATACTGGACGAGGTAATGGTCTTGTGATGGTGGAGTGACGTCATTTTCCCACCAGTAGAGGTCATGTGACAGGTTTCTTTTTACAGGGTATAAAAGGAGAACCCCTCCCTGTGAGGAGGGGCAGTTCGTGACTGGATTTGCCATTTTGACTTCAGGCCACTGCGTGATTTAATATTATGACGCAGTGTGGTTGAAAGATGGAGTTTTATTTAATGCCTAAAGTTTAAAAGGTCATTGCCAGCAGTTTCTTTATAATACTGCTAGTTGAAAATCAGTGGAGAGTGAAGATCAGAGTTCGGGAGCTAAAAGATTGAGGAAAGTCGATTTCAACGGCGAAACAGGTTCGACCTTGTTTGATCCTCATTCGGAAGGAATTCGTTGACTGTCCCCGTGTTAATCCCTGTGAATAGCAGAAAGGATTGGGAACAGTTTTGTAAAGGAAAGGTCAGTGCCTTTAAACCGTTTCATTTTTCACCTTCGTAAATTCTTCGTGGGAAAAGTAGTTCAACTGGGAACTGCAACAACACGACGTGAAAGGGAATTTAAATCGTCTTAAAAAGTCTCTCCCTTAAATGGACTGTAAGCATTTTTGAACTTTTGCAATACATCGCTTTAAGAACTGTTTAAGCTGCCGCACAGCAGCTGATTTCCGGTTACGTTAGTGATTTGTTTACTTTTGGGGTTTGTTTTTCAGTGTTTAATAAATGTTCTATTTGTTGTAAAAACCCTGCCTCACTTATATATTTATTGTTGCTGAATCCGTAACATAAATATGGGGGCTGCGTCCAAGATGAATCATTTTTGAGTTTAAATGCTTGTTAAATTTTGAATCGGTGTTTTGGAAAAGGGGAATACTCGATTCTTTTATTTGATTGGCTTGTGAGTGGTATTCGGCAACAATGAATACTGATGAGTTTCTGGCTTCGCCAGACGTGGAGTTGTTAGCGAAGGCGAAAAAAACTGAGGTGTCTGAGATAGCTAGTAGATTGCAACTTAAAGGTATTTTGAAGTCTACATCGAAGGCTCTAATACAGAGAAAAATCACGTCACACTATGTGGATTCGGGTGATTTGGATGAATCGATTTTAGAGTTGTTTCCAATAAGTAATATAGAGATGCAGTTGCAAATCGAACAAATGAAGTTGGAACAAAGTGAAGCAGAATTGGAGCGTTGTAGGTTAGAAGCTGATAAGAAAAAAAGGGAATTTGAATATGCGAGGACGGAATTAAGGTCTGGGAATCAGTCTTCTGATTCTAGAAAACCGTTTGTTGTTAGTCAAGAAATTAAATTGGTCCCACCATTCAGTGAAACAGAAGTGGAAAGATATTTACAACATTTTGAAACGATTGCTCAGATTTTAGAGTGGCCGAAAGATAAATGGTCAGTGTTGTTACAGAGTGTAATTAAAGGTAAAGCACAACAAGTTTACACAGCTTTAACTGCTGCGCAAGCACTTGATTATGATATTGTGAAAAAGCATATTTTGAAAGCATACGAGTTGGTCCCAGAAGTGTATAGAGAAAGATTCAGAAGTTTGAAGAAGTCTGTGGAAAAAACTTACCGTAGATTCCGGACTACAGAGCGCACCTGATTAAAAGCCGCTGGCTCTAATTTTAGAAAGAAAATCAATTTTTTACTTGTACAGGCCGCACCGGATTTTAGGCCGCACCGGATTTTCGGCCGCAGGTGTCCCACGTTGTAATATGAGATATTTACACAGAAAGATATTACACGTAAGGATTTTTGAACTTTTAATTAAATCCATATGGTAACATAAACAAATACATATTGCAAATGCTTTTTTTCGAACCGTGCCTGTAACGCGGCTACTTTTAAATATACGTTGCGTATACTTTTTTACTGAACAACATTCCAATATCTCCTAACGACTGGTAAAAAATATATATATACTGCAGCCTACCAGGAAAAGTTATTGATCGCCTTTAACTTAAAAGCAGCGTTCGCTCAGATCCAAAGCCGCTCGCGTAATGCCGCTCCCCCCCTCCGTCCCGTTTATCGCAAACCGGTATCCCACAAGACGCGGCGAAACCGGGTGTGACGTCATAGCATCCCGCAATGTAGTACAGAAAACAAATATAGTTAAAACTCTTCTAACTTTAACTAGAAAATGAATTACTAAGCGAAAATATTATAAACTAAATAACTGCCATAAAAGCAGCACAATGCTTTTCTTCGAGTGTTTTCCATGTTGATGAGGGTGAGTACAAATGACTGATTTACAATAATTTAATTGTGAAAGTGCGCTTGATTTATCGTACAATTTCATTGGACCTCTGTGAACTACTCATCAATTTTATTGGTCTACTGTTACGAGGCAAAATGTTTTTGGCGGCATGAAAAAAAATCATGTATTAGCCGCACCGTATTAAAGGCCGCAGAGTTCAAAGCTGTTCAAAATGTGGGAAAAAAGTAGCGGCTTAAAATCCGGAATCTACGGTATGTGGAATTTGCCTATGATAAAGCTGTGTGTTTTGAGAGATGGGTTTCTTCTAAAAATGTAAATGGGGACTATGATACATTGAAAGAGCTGATTTTAATGAAGGAATTTAAAAGAAGCATCCCTGTTGAAGTAAGGACCTACTTAAATGAGAGGGATACTGATACATTGCAGGACTCTGCTAGATTAGCTGATGAGTATGTTTTAATCCATAAGAATAAATTTCCTCAGGGCAGAATTTTTAAGAGGAAAAATAACACGGAGACTCAAGGTAAATCAGAAATTAAATCAGAAGTTAATGAGAAAGGTAAGGAGGAAGGAAAACCTGTGAAGGAAAGACAGTTTGGTCTTATTTGTAACTATTGTAAGAAACCTGGCCATGTAATAGCTAACTGTTTCAGATTGAAAAAGAAAGAGAAGGAAGCAATTCCAAATGCTTGTGTGCAACATACTGAAGCACCTGTAAAATTACAGGGTTTGATAAACACAAATGAGGTTTTGTTAGAGTCTGACCAAGTTAGAAAGGGATATGATCATTTTATAACTGAAGGGTTTGTATCCTTGAAGGAAGGATCTACCCTGGTGCCAATAAAAATCCTTAGGGATACTGGAGCTTCTCAATCACTGATGTTAGACAGTGTATTGAAGTTTAATGAAGAGTCTGATACTGGTGAGGTAAATTATATAAGAGGTGTTGGGAGTGATTTTATGCCTGTACATTTACATAAAGTAAATTTAAAGTCAGGGTTAGTTACAGGATTTGTTAAAGTAGGATTACAGCCTAGCTTACCTGTGAAGGATATTTCTTTATTGTTAGGTAATGTCTTGGCAGGTGGACAAGTTTTTCCTGAAGTACATTTGACAATGGAGTCAGAGGAACCAGAGATGAATTCTAACACAGATTCTTCCTGTGTTGTGACTAGAGCTATGGCTAAAAAGATTGATGCGCAGAATGAGGTTGTTAATCATGACTGTTCAACTCAGGATTCGAGTTTTGAGGATGTGTCAGAGACTTTCTTACCTTCGTTGTTTGAACAAGATTCTTGGAGTAAGTCTGACTATGAAGATTTATCTCTGTCTCGGAAGGAGATGATAGCAGAGCAGAATAGAGACCCTGAAATTATAAAATTAAGAGAACAAGCTCTACTAGATAGTGAAATTGAGAAGGTGCCAGTAGGATATTACTTGGAAAAAGGAGTGCTGATGAGGAAGTGGAGATCGCCTACAATTCCTGCAAGTGAGGAATGGAATATTGTTTTCCAGGTAGTTGTCCCTAAAGTTTATTGAAATGAGATTTTGACTTTAGCTCATAGTGTGCCTTTAGGTGGACATCAAGGGGTAAGGAAAACTGTGGACAAGATTTTAAAACATTTTTACTGGCCTGGTCTAAGAAAAGATGTGGCGATGTTTTGTAGAATGAGCCATACTTGCCAAATTGTGGGTAAACCAAATCAAGTTACACCAGTGGCTCCATTACAACCTATTCCAGCATTTGGTGAACTGTTTTCTAAAGTTATTATAGATTGTGTTGGTCCATTACCAAAGACAAAAACTGGTTATCAGTACTTGTTGACTATCATGTGTACTTCGTCTAGGTTTCCAGAGGCAGTTCCACTTAGGAATATAACAGCTAAAACTGTAACAACAGCCCATATAAAATTCTTTACATATTTTGGATTACCTAAGGAAATACAAACTGATCAAGGCAGTAATTTTAAGTCTGGATTGTTTCAACAGATAGTTTATAAATTGGGAGCTAAGCAAATCACTTCATCTGCATACCATCCAGAATCTCAAGGTGCCTTGGAGAGGTTTCATTCTACCCTCAAGAATATGATTAGGACATATTGTGTGGAAAATGAAAGTGATTGGGATGAGGGTATAAACTTACTTTTATTTGCAGTAAGGGAATCGGTACAAGAATCTTTAGGTTTCAGTCCATTTGAACTTGTGTTTGGGCATAGAGTTAGAGGACCTTTAGCTTTATTAAAAGAACAGTGGATTAGTAAGGAAATACACACTAATTTGTTGGACTATGTTTTGAAATTTAAGGACAGGTTACATAAAGCTTGTAGCTTAGCCAAGGAAAATTTAAAATTGACTCAGGAGAAAATGAAAATTTGGTATGATAAAGAAGCTATGATGAGGATGTTTAAGCCTGGAGATAAGGTGCTAGTTCTTTTCCCAGTGCAAACGAATCCTTTACAAGCTAGATTTCATGGTCCTTATGAAATTGTGTCTAAAATCAATGATGTGGATTACGTGATAAAAACTCCAGATCGTAGAAGGCCAACACAACTTTGCCATATAAATATGATAAAGCCATATTGTGAGAAACAATCTGATACTGTGACTGTTGTGGTTAGTGAGAATGAGTTTGATTTAACTAGGAACATGATAGATGATTCATCTGAATTTCATTCTAAATCCAACATTGTTTCTGTTAGGTTACCAAATTCAACCATTCTGGAAAATATTGATGAGAAATTAGCACATTTACAGCTAGAGCAGAAACAGCAGATGAAGGAATTAATTTTTAAATATAAGGATTTGTTTCCAGATGTTCCGAGAAGGACTACTATAGCTTCACATGATGTAGACGTTGGATATGCCAAACCTATTAAACAACACCCATATAGGATGAACATAGAAAAATGTGAACTTGCTGAGAAAGAAATTAAATATATGTTAGAGAATAATATTATTAAACCTTCTAACTCAAAGTGGAGTTCACCCTGTGTTATGGTGCCAAAACCAAATGGTAGTATTAGGTTTTGTATGGACTATAGGAAGGTGAATGCTGTAACGAAAACAGATGCATATCCAATTCCTAGAGTAGATGATTGTGTAGATAAAGTTGGGAAAGCAAAGTTCCTTACAAAGATTGATTTATTGAAAGGGTATTGGTGTGTTCCATTAACGGACAGAGGTAGAGAGATTTCTGCATTTGTGCCACTGCGACTTACCTTGGTTATGTTGTGGGTCAAGGTAAGGTAGCTCCTGTTCAGGCAAAAGTTCGGGCAATTTTAGGGATTCCCACTCCAATGGGGAAAAAAACTCTCAGAAGATTCTTGGGAATGGTAGGATATTATCGAAAATTTTGTAAGAATTTTGCTAATGTTGCCCTTCCATTAACTAACCTTTTGCAGAAGAATGTGAAGTTTGTGTGGACAGTGCCTTGTCAAGAAGCATTTGAAAAATTGAAAACTATGATATGTCAACAACCTGTGCTTAAGGCACCTGACTTTGAAAAACCTTTTTCATTAGCTGTAGATGCTAGTGATGAGGCTACAGGAGCAGTATTAATGCAAAGGAATGAGGGTGATGAGGTTGACCATCCAGTAGCTTACTTTTCTAAGAAATTTAATAAACATCAATGAAACTATTCGACAATAGAGAAGGAATTGTTATCTCTTGGTTTAGCTTTAGAATATTTTGAGGTATATGTTGGTACAACTCAAAAACCACTTATTGTTTACACTGATCATAATCCGTTAGTTTTTCTGAGTAAGATGAAAAACAAAAACAGAAGATTATTAAATTGGAGTTTGATGTTACAAGAGTGCAATATTGTGATAACTCATATTAAAGGTAAAGATAATGTGGCTGCTGATTGTCTATCTCGATGTTGAATGTACAATGTAATTTTTTTTATGGAGTGGTTTTTTTTACAATTGTAACACTCCTACTGTATTGTGAGTTGTAAGATGTTACATGATGATACTGTATTGTATATTGTGTATGTTATAAAATTTATACATTTGTTTTTCTTGTAAATAATTGTTAAAATTTTTGTTCTTGACAGACAAAAAAAAATTTTTTGGAGGGAGGTGTTACATACCCGTGACACGTGACAGTGGTGTACTTGTCACGTGACAGGTGTTGAAGCTATACTGGACGAGGTAATGGTCTTGTGATGGTGGAGTGACGTCATTTTCCCACCAGTAGAGGTCATGTGACAGGTTTCTTTTTACAGGGTATAAAAGGAGGACCCCTCCCTATGAGGAGGGGCAGTTCGTGGCTGGATTTGCCATTTTGACTTCATGCCACTGCGTGATTTAATATTATGACGCAGTGTGGTTGAAAGATGGAGTTTTATTTAATGCCTAAAGTTTAAAAGGTCATTGCCAGCGGTTTCTTTATAATACTGCTAGTTGAAAATCAGTGGAGAGTGAAGATCAGAGTTCGGGAGTTAAAGATCGAGGAAAGTTGATTTCGACGGCAAAACAGATTCGACCTTGTTTGATCCTCATTCAGAAGGAATTCGTTGACTGTCCCCGTGTTAAGCCCTGTGAATAGCAGAAAGGATTGGGAACAGTTTTGTAAAGGAAAGGTCAGTGCCTTTAAACTGTTTCATTTTTCACCTTCGTAAATTCTTCCTGGGAAAAGTAGTTCGACTGGGAACTGCAACAACACGACGTGAAAGAGAATTTAAATCGTCTTAAAAAGTCTCTCCCTTAAATGGACTGTAAGCATTTTTGAACTTTTGCAATACATCGCTTTAAGAACTGTTTAAGCTGCCGCACAGCAGCTGATTTCCGGTTACGTGAGTGGTTTGTTTACTTTTGGGGGTTTGTTTTTCAGTGTTTAATAAATGTTCTATTTGTTGTAAAAACCCCTGCCTTACTCATATATTTATTGTTGCTGAATCCGTAACACTATATATTTAGAATATTATTCAAATAATACTGAAATACTAAATAACAACAAATAAAAAATGATTGTGCTGCCTGTTTTACATACCACTGCAGTAAGCTTTGGATACTGACATAAAAAATGGAATCTCCCTTTCAATATTGCTTGATTAAAGAGGAAAAACATGAATCGTAGGTTGTCATAGTACTGAAGGAGCCATCGAGCCAATCATCGCCACACTGGCTACTTCATAGAGTGTTACCAATAAGCTCCGCACTTCAACCTTTGCAAGTATGTTTATTCTTAATAAACAAACCAGGACTGCCCTGCATATCACAGAGGGTGAAATAAGTCTATCATCCTAATAAGTTGAAGCAGTGGCTATTGCCATGCATGCATGGATATAGAAATAATGCTTTCAAGATTCATAACCATTGTCATACTAACATTATATCCGATATATAAAAAGAAAATAAGATATTTAAAATTTCAGATTGAAGTGGCAATTGCCAACCGTGCAGAACAAAATTACCATTCTTCTCCACCTTGTCTGGCTACTTAATTGTGACTTCATTTTTGGTTCTGTAGGTACTCTGTTCACCAACGTAAACAAGTGTTCAAATCAATTTTCTCTGCATGCTCAACGCTTGTGACTTCAAATGAGACATGCACCTCTTTGTGCAATGCCAAAGAGTGGGTGATATGATTGGCTGAGCACTCAATTCAGTGTAATGGTCGCATTCACTTTCAGTAAGGCATTTGCTCACATTCTTTAAGTGAGCCCAGAGCTCAGCAAAGCAGCAGAGGAAGCTGATGAAAATCACTCTCTGCTTAAAACTTCCATTGGCCAGTTTTTTTTCGGCAAAACATTTTGTATTCAAGAGAACAAATGGAAGGGGGAACAATCCTGCTTTTTTGTCCTGTGGTCCAATGTTAGAATAATATTTCATTGCACATAGTAGGGGATGAAATAGATCACATCCACACCCCTCCCCTTCACCCGACCAACCTCTCATCACTCCCACCACTCTCTCTAGTCCTCAGATAAGACTGGAGGCTCGCTTGCATCCCGGAAGTTAAACAACAATGGCATGAACAGCGAACCTTCCAAACCAACTTCAGCCAGTTTCAATGAAAGTTTAGTTTTAGTCTCATGTCCTCAAATCAATTTCAAAGCAAAGAGCAGTATCAGCTGCACTTGCAGGTCAACTGCATGTCAGAACACAGCATCATATAAAGTGACCTCCTCTGTCTGAATCTGTGTCTATGTCGCAAAACAGTAGGGCATTAGGGCATCAGCAAGATCTCCTGAAATCTTAAAAAATGGAAAGCAACATGCTGGAAGTTTTTTCATCAATCAGAGGCTATAGTGAAAACTATCTACCTTGGTTCAATAGCACTCCAACCAAAAAAGATGCTGTCATATTGGAAATAAAGGAAAAGTATGTCAACTAAAAAGGATTTTATTTTGATCATATTTGACTTTAAGTGAGTTATATCTCAGCGTAGTTAATCCATACAGAAAGCAGTTGAATTTAAGACAAAAGCCCTTAATGCAGTTCTATATTCAGATAGTTCTACAATTATTTTTATCCCTACTACACATGCCTGACAATTATTCCATTGTGGCAAAATACTTAATAATTTGCATTTTCAGAGGATATTACATCTAAAATGAAGCAACACACAATGTTAACTTTAATATGACAATAAGAACAATAGTGAAGAATTGCTGTTCGTAATAAAATGTCTTTATTGAATAGTACTTCAACTGTTCTGTTACCTCTTTCATGTCCGAGGAAACTCAATTGTCTGCACTCAAAGTATCTGCCCTCCCAATCATCTTCACAAACAATGAAGTATGTGAGCTATCACTGCACTGTGTTGCTCAGTCTGGTCCTACCTGACATGTATCATGTTCAAACTCATTTTCTTACTATATTTTAACAACCCTGGGTCAACAATATAGTGAAGCCATAAATTGAATTGGTTGAGAGTGGGGTGAGATGGATGGGGCCAATAGGGATCGAGAGATAAGGACATAGATACGGCGCAGAGAGGAGAGAGGACATGGTGGGGGAAAGAGAGGTACAGAGTTGAAAAGGGTATTGCAGCTGCGGTTGGGGCCAGAGAGAAGATCATGCCTTATGTGTGTTGACAGTCAGTGAACATTCAGGCAAATGGACGTCAGCCCACTCTCCATTTAAGCCAGGAGAATAGGAGTCATGGTCACGAGGAGGGGAAATAAATGAAGGATCACACTGGATCTCTTCCCATGTGGTCTTAAGCCATACCTTCACTGATAACTTCACCCCTCCTTGCCTGACTGCACATTAAAAGCAAAGACTGTCTCCTTCCCCCTTCTCTCTGGAGTCTGTGGATGTCGAGACCTCATGCACCCGACCAATAATGGGAAAGCAGTTATCCTGCCATTGGCACCACCATCTCGCTTTGAGACTGTTGCCAGCTCCAAATGAGAGACCAGCACCAATTTACAGAGCCGATTCACCTGTCAACCCCAACATCTTTGGGATGAGGAAGAAACAAAAGCACCTGGAGAGACAATGTTCAAACAGCATCAGAAGTCAGCATTGAACACAGGTCACTGGAACTGTGCAGAGACAGCTCTACCAGCTGCACGGCTGCAATCAGCCCTTCCAAAGAGAAGAAAGCACTGCAGCCCAGAGCATCTATGAATTCAAGAGAGAGGGGTTTTGCTGCCAGTTGCAGGGAGCACTGATGTGAAAACCTACATAAACCAACAACAACACATTGCATTTATTTAGCTTCATGTGACAGCAAAAGAGCTCAAGGCGCTGCACAAAAGTATTAATAATAAACATAAATGGTAAACAAGCCGCTAAAGGATGGCATGCTAGCTCACCATAAATTTAGTCAAAAAGTAAGTTTAATAAAATAAAAGGAAGTGAGGGTTAGGGAGAGAGATGGAAAGGTTCAGAGAGGGAATTTCAGAACAAAATGCCTTGATACCATGAGGCAAATAGTGGAATAATTCAAATTAACGATGTGCAAAATTAAAGATCATAAAGGTGGAGACTTTGCACAAAAAATGAATTTGTAAACAAGAATGAGGATCTTAAAAGTTACTAATCACATTCCTATAACTCTTGCACCCTTCACACATCTCCATTTCCTGTTAACAGTGGACCAAATTTCTACAGATATACCATGGAGAGCATTCTGACTGGTTGCATCAATGCCTGGTGTGGAGAGTCCAATGCACAGAATCAAAAAAAAAACCAGCAGAGGGCTGTGGATTCAGCCAGCTCCATCACGTGCACAACCCTCCACTCTATCAAGGACATCTTCAAAAGGAAGAGTGTCAAGATGGTAGCATCCGTCATTAAGGCCCTCACCATCCAGGACATGCCCCATCAGCGAGGAGGTAGAGAAGCCTGAAGAGGCACACTCACCTTCTTCGCCTCCACCATCTGATTTCTGAATGGTCCATAAACACATGGACTCCATTTTGCTCAAATTACTTATTCTTATACTCCTTCTTGTAACCTATAGTATTTTTTATGTTGTGCACTATCCTGCTACCACAAAACAACAAGCTTCACAGTGTATGTCAATGATAATAAGCCTGATTCTGATTCAGAACTTTGAAAGAGCAATAAGATTATGGTCTTAAACTGTGTTTTTAGGGTTTTGCACTCTGTCTTCAGGAAAGAATAGCATTTATATGCACCTTCTCACAACTTGTAACACCTTAGATACAATGAATTGCTTTGAAGAATAATGCTGCATTTTAGAATCACTGTGGCCACCAATATGCTTACAATTAAATGCCATGAACAACAGAGAGAGGAATTGCTAGCTCATTTTTGAATGAGAGCAGGAAGCTGACTGGGCCACTGGGAGAACTGACCACACTTCTTCAGAAATTCTGCCACAAGTTCTTAAATACGTATTTGAGCAATTGGGTAAATCTTGGTTTAACTTTTTTATCAGAAGGTACAAGTTCAAATTTTAAAGTAAATGTATTATCAAAGTACATATATGTCACCATATACAGCCCTGAGATTCATTTTCATGCTGGCATAAAACTACACACAAAAATGACTAAAAACCTATGTGCAAAAGAAAACCAACTGTGCAAATACAAAAATGATAGATGGATGGAGAGATAGACAGACAGATAGATAGATAGATAGATAAATAGTTAGGAAATCTGAGAAAATAAGATGGAGAGTCCTTGAAAATGACTCCATAGATTGTGGAAACAATTCAGAATTAAGCTGATTCCACAACCTATTGACCATACAATAACTCAAAACTCATTAGGCTCTGCACTCATTTGGTAATGTAGATCGTGAGGTGATTTTAAACTTTTGATTACATGGAGAGATTTGTCTGATATTTGTAGAACAGACACAATGTTCAAGAACTGAAAATCAGTCCATGGTGAAATCTATCCACTGGACTTTCATATCGCTCAGCCTGTGCAACGTAGAGAGCAGCACTCTTCCTGCTATGTGATCCCATCAGCATGGGCCACCTCCGTGTATTGATCGCCTTCTTGGGTAGGTGCTTGCTGACCACTGCAGCTGTACTTTGGAAGATATCGTATAGCTCTCCTGAGAGTTCCACAGACTCAGAGTTGCCTTTTCCACCTTTGCCTCCTGAGTCACTCGTTCTCTCCAGTACCTATACATTTCTGGCTGCCCTTTTCCCAACCTGAACTGAAATCATCACCGGGGAATACTAGCTTGCAACAAATGGGACCTGGTCTGCCTTAAACAAGTTGCTGGAGTAACTCGCATGCCCACAAAACATTCCTGATGTAATGACATTGGTCACTTTTCAAAATTGGACCATTAACCAACTCCCATATTAACACACTTCTGCGAACAATGCCCATTCTATAATCTTCTCTGAAAGATGTAGTGCTGTTGGATTTCAGTCAGGTGTCAGCAACTTATCATAAGAAAAGTTGCAACACTATTTAAACAGAAAATGTCTGGAAAAAATAGATGCGATGAAATCTAATAATTTAACAGACTCATTTGAATAAGAACACTTAGAATAAAAGTTTAGCAGCTTTGGAAGGAGAGAGATGAAATGCTTGACTTTCAGTTCTGGAAATATCCACTGAAAGAACATAGGAATAAACCACTTCTAAAAACGCATACCTGGGAGGCACGAGTCAAAGGCAAACAATTCTGACCAGTTTTATTCTTCTCTGCTGTCACGGTAACCTCTAACTAAAACACTATTAATGGGAAAGGGTAAGAGGAACAGGATGTATATGAAATATTATTTCCTTCATCAAATAATAACAGAGTACCTGTGCTGTAGCCAATCAATCACTGTCCTCCTAGGTATAATTAGAATTTCACGTTTGATGGCTCAATTCCATCAAAAGAGATTACAACATTCTGAAAATTGTTCAGTATTTGTCAGTCTTTTCCAATTGTTAGTGGACAATGGATTGAATTCTGCACTATTTTAAGTTTCACTGCAGAAAAAAAAAGAAAGCAGGTTGTCCTTGTTAAGTACTTGCTGAATGTAAGGAAACCTCAGTTAGATTCCACTGTAGATCTCTCACATAGAAAATCTTGCTTTAACAGGATCACACCCATTAACATCATTTACCATCAAGATTACTTAATCACCTAAGAAGCTAACTAACAAGGCTGGTGGTACAAGAAACAGGATATACACATTACGCATTTGAAGATGGCCTGTTGTATAAAAGGCTTCTGGCATATTTACCAGAAATTTTTCCACAGCTACTGTCAGTACTTTCTCTATAGATTGCGAAATTTTGTTGGCACTTTAGGACGAAACAATGCTTGAAGCTTTCTGCTGAATGCTTCTTATGTTAATGAAATTGATGCCTCAATATGATTATCGATAAGTCTGTTAAAATAAATCAACACTGCCCAACCTAACATTACATGTATTTCTGTCACACTATTTGATTACATTCACCTAATATGTTTTAATCTTTAAGAGACTGTTTCAATATAACTAGTCATGGTTCATCATTATACATTAGCTATTTCAATATTCCAGACAGATAATAGAGGTGAACAAATGACTTGACCCCAGACAGCAAAATGTAGGTGTTTCATGAATCCCTAATCTTAATCCAAATTAGCTCATGTTGGCGATACAAGTTTTGTTGTACCTGCAGACTTGAGATTTTAACACATCAACATCATAAACTACGTCAGTCAGCTCACTTCCTCAATTCAAAAGATTCAAATGTCAGTAAAAACTGACCATCTGAACACTTTCACACTGACATTTGTGGGACCTTGCTCTGTGCAAAGCTCTGCTGCAGAGCCAGCACTGAAATAACAACTACACCTTAAAAGGACCACACTGACTCTGAAATGCAAAAAGTGCTGAAAGAACTCAATGGGCCAAGATGCATCTATGGAGGGCAATGCACCATTGACATTCCAGCTCAACACAAGGAAGGTCATTCTATTCATTTCCCTCCATAGATGCTGCCTGACCAAATAAGTGCTTCCAGCATCCTTTGTGTTGCCATAATTGTGAAGCCAAGAGTCCATCTTATTGCTCTTCAGTCTTATAATAGCAGGATATAGAAGCTGTCCTTGAGCCTGGTAATTTTGTATCATCTGCCTTACGGGCAGGGGATGGGAAGGAGAAGGGAGAAGGTCTGAGTAGCTGAGATCTATGGTTGTGCTGGCTGCTTTCGTGAGGCAGCAAGAAGTGTAGACAGAGTCTATTTTAGGGAGCCTGTTTTCCTTGATGTGCTGATCTCTGCCCACAGTTCTCTGCAGTTTCTCTCGGTCACAGACTGAGCAATTGCTGTAACAAGCTGTGATACATCTAGATAGGATAAAATAAATCATTATTTTGCCAGTAGGCATATTGCAGAGGGTCGAGGTTGGCTGGAATGTTAGAGTTGTTGTGTGCTATGACCAACCTCTTGGAGCAGCTCATGATAGCAGACGTCAAACCACTGGGCAGTAGCCATTAAGGCAAATTACTTTGTTTCTCTTAAGTACCAGGATGATGGTGGTCTTTTTAAAACAGGTGGGAAACTCAGATTGAACTAGGAAATTAGAGGCTGGTGAGTCTGACACCAGTTGTGGTAAAGTTAATGAAAATATTCTAAGGGGCCGGATAGACATGGACAGATGCAGGATAGTCAGCATGGTTTCATGTGTGATAGGTCATGTCTAACCAATCGTATAGAGTTTTTGGAGGAAGTTACCAGGAAAGTAGATGAAGGCAAAGCAATGGATGTTGTCTACATGGACTTTGGTAAGACATCTGACAAGTCCCACCTGGGAGGCCGGTCAAGAAGGTTCAGTCACTCGGCATTCAGGTTGCGGTAGTAAATTTGATTAGATGCTGGCTTTGTGGGAGAAGCCAGAGAGTGGTAGTAGAGGGTTGTCTCTCTGACTGTAGGCCTGTGACTAGTCGTGTGCTACAGGGATCGGTGCTGGGTCCTTTGTTGTTTGTCGTCTATATTAGTGGCCTGGTTGATAATGTGGTTAAATGAATCCGCAAATCTGCAGATGACACCAAGACTGGGGATGTAGAGGACAGTGATGAAGACTATCATGGCTTGTATCAGTTGGAAAAATGGGCTGGAAAATGACAGATGGAATTTAAAGCAGACAAGTGCAAGGTTTTGCACTTTGGTAGGACCAACCAGTATGTCTTACATTGTGAACAGTAGGGCACTTAGGAGTGTGGTAGAAGAAAAGGATCTAGGAATACAGGTCCATAATTCATTGAAAGTGACACCACAAGAAGGTAGAGTCATAAAGAAAGCTTTTGGCACATTGGTCTTTATAAGTCAGTATACTGAGTACAAGAGATGGCGTGTTTTGTTGAAGTTGTATAAGATGTTGGTGAGTATTGTGTGCAGTTTTGATCACTTGCTGTACCTACAGGGAAGATGTAAACCAGTTTGAAAGAGCACAGAGAAAACTTGCACGGATGCTGACAGGTCTGGAGGCCCTGAGTTATAAGGAAAGATTGAATAAGTTAGGACTGTATTCTTTGGAATGTAGAAGATTGAGAGGAGATAATAAACAAAATTATGAGAGAAATAGATAGGGTAAATGCAAGCAGGCTTTTTCTACTGAGGTTAGATGGGTCTACAACCAGAGGTCATGGGTTAAGGCTGAAAGGTGAGAAGTTTAAGGGGAACATGTTGGGAAACTTCTTCACCCACAGGACCATGAAAGTGTGGAATGAGCTGCCAGCACAAGTAGTGCATGAGGGATCGATTTCAAGGTTTGAGAGAAGTTTGGTTGGGTACATGGATGGTAGTGTTATGGAGGGCTATGGTCAATGCGAGTAGGCAGATTAAACGGTTTTGGCATGGACTAGATGGTCTGAAGGGCCTGTTTCTCTGTTGTTCTTCTCTATGACTCTATTGAAGCAGAGAGAGATTAAAGATGTCTACAAATATCCCTGCCAACTGATCAATGCAGGATCCAAATACACATTCAGGAACTCCTTCTGGGCCAGGTGTTTCTCATGGCTTCACTCTCCAAGAGACCGATGCTGTGTCCATGATGGTGACTGTGGGTTCAGCTGCACTGGAGGTTTTCAGGGCAGGAAACGCTCAAAATTCAAAATAAAATTTATTATCAGAGTACATACATGTCACCACATACAACCCTGAGATTCTTTTTCTTAACAAATCTATAGAACAGTAACTGTAAACAGGATCTCTAAACTGTAAACATCAGGAACCATAAACCTTCAACAAACTGTGTAAATGCAGATAATAAATAAATAGCAATATTTCAAGAGTTACATTTAGTAACACAGAAATGTATGCAATATACCTCCTGAAATTCTTTCTCTTCACAGACATCGACAAAAACAGAAGAGTGCCCCAAAGGATGAGAGACAGTTAAAACATTAGAACCCCAAAGCCCCCACTACCCCTTCCATATACAGGCAACAGCAAAGCAGCAACCCTTCCTCACCCCCCACCCATTTACGCAAAAAAGCGTCAGCACCCTTCACCCGCTAAGCAAGCAATAGCCCCATTAAAGACCAGGATCAACAGTACAACAAAAACTAATCGTTCACCTGACAATTCCACACACCACAGGCTCTCTCTGTCCCTATTAAAGGGAAAAAGAGCTGTCTCCTTTCACAACAAAAGGAGAGACATAACAAATCAGCTCACTGATCTATGGTGCTAAAAGTCTGCTGTGCCGTTTTTTCTCCCCCGAGATCTGTGACCTGAGAATCACAACAATTTCTCACCCACCAGTGAGAGGGAGAGCACAACTCGCCGATTACTGAGCGTCCAACAACTGATCCGCTCTTTCCAACGTTTCATTCTCTCAGTCGGTGGCACCGGCTTAGAATCAGCCCATCCACAGGGCCACAAAACCTCAGCACCCCGAAGGTGTGCTCACCTTCTAGGCCGCGTCCTTGGGATATCAAAAAGTGGCTTGTTGTGAACCCCCAGGAGCAGATTCCACGCCCACAAAGACCCGAAGTCTGAATGTAACTCCAGGTCAGGGTCTTCAACAGATCCCCATCCACCCTGAAAAGGAAGAGACATCACGGGTAGAAATTAAACTGCTTTCGTAGATGAACATGAAGAAGTCGCAATTTAGCGCAAACAATAAATAACAAGCATGAAATAACAAGGTAAAAGAGTCCTTAAATGAGTGTAGTTATCCCCTTTTGTTCTTGAACCTGGTGGTGCAAGTCCTGAGGCTCTTGTGCCTCTACCTGATGGCAGCAGAGTGATGCACCATCAATAACTCTCTGAGACGTGAGGCGAGATATTGGCTTTTATTGGCTGGAAGAAAGAACAAGCAGCAATTGACCACCACACTACATCCTGGAGACTGAGACCGGGGCTCAGGCTCCAATCGCCTTTATACCGGGGTCCGTGGGAGGAGCCACAGTCAGTGGGAGGAGCCACAGGAGCAGTCAGCAGGTGGGGCGTGTCCAGACAGGTATACGTAGTTCACCACACAGAGAGAAAAGAGCATGGCCTGGGTGGTGAGGATCTCTGATGATGAATGCTGCTTTTCTATGGCAAAATATGTAGATGTGCTCAATGGTTGGGAGGGTTTTGCTTGTGATGTACTGGGACAAATCCACTACCTCAAAGGTGTTGGTGTTCCCATACAGTGCAGCCAGTCAGCACACTCTCCAGCGCACATCCATAGAATTTTGCCAAGGATTTTGGTGACATGCCGAATCGCCGCAGACTGTTGAGGAAGGAAACGCACTGTCGTACTTTCTTTGCAATTATATTTACGTGAAGGGCCCAGGACAGGTCCTCTGAGATAGTGACACCCAGGAATGTAACGTTGCTGGCCATCTTCTTCTCTGATCCTCTGGTGATTACTGGCTCATGGACCTCAGCAACCGGCAGCGTCGATGGGAAAAACAAAACAGACGATGATCAAGACTAGAATCCTTCAGTGAACATCCCCTTGGTAGGGAACCTCATAGCTCAGCTCCTGTATGCTTGAAGAATAACGCTATTACTTTTGCACTGATCCACACCCATGCACTGACACAATGGAACCGAAGCCTTCATTTCTACAAGATATAGTTTCCTTGGCAGCTGTTTCAGTTCCATTGTGATCAAAGGGAGTCACCCGTCTCTCCCTTTAACATTGTTTATTGAAAATATATTCTTCAGAATTGGCTAAAGGCTGCTTGTATTATGATGTTAATGTCAAATTTCAGAGGCCAATTTCTTCTGATGTTAAATTGGAATTATTTCTTCCCTCCTAGAAAAGAATGGGATATGCAAAATGTAACAGACTGATAAAAAAAATTAGCAGAGTCCTCATTATTTTAAAACCATACTTTGCTTTATACTAATAAAATTGGACAGGACGTATTTTTTTTAAATAATGAGGCACTTAAAACATTCTGTACTCACTGCAAGTCCAAATGGTCACCCCTAAACAGGGGAAAACAAATACAGAGCTTTTCAAACTGTCCTGCAAAACCCCTCTGCTCAGTTTGCCAGTGCAGCTCAAACAAGTATCCTGACACCTTAAGTCTCTGTGCCATTCACACTAATGACCCTGTCTTTGGCCCCCTACTCTCTTCCACTAATGCTTCCACATAAGGTTTAAGTGCCTCACCTCCTTTTAGAAGCATTTGAACTGGTAGGCTACTGTTTCTGTGTTGTATCTCTCTATGAGTTTAAGACACTTGCTTTATAACCTTCTGAACGCTATATCGTTCCCTTCCATCTCTGGTGACCTCCTGCTTTGCCAGTTACGTCTCTTAGAGACACATACTTTCGTTCTTCACTTCTGGATGGTAAACACTGCAGTCATGATACTGGCGTGAAACTTCCAGAACTGGATATGTGCTAGTCAGCCAGGGTCTTGAGTGGTGCTCGATACTGAGGTTCTTAACTGATGTTAAAATTATTGGTGAAGGCAAGCAGAGAGCATTGCATCACATCCCAAAATTGTGCTTTGTGAATAGATTAGGCCACGGATGATTTTAAATCAATCGTTAGTCTCAGTAAAGTGCATAAATAGTAATGTACCACACTTATTCATAAGTTTCAGAGAACTTTAGTCGTTTTATGAGAACCTGGGAATACAGTCATAAAACAAAAACCTGGAAATATTCACAAAGTCAACCTGCATCTGTGGAAACTAAAATAGTGTTAACAATTCAGGTTGATGATTGTTCATTGGAGTATTTCTAGTTTAATCTTTGAGGAAAAGCAGCTAGTTCTGGAAAGGGAAATCTCCAGGAATACTCATTTCTTCTTAATTTGTATGAAAACTATAGAAAAAGGACGAAGTTAGAAGTTTCATTTGTGGAGCAGCAACTTGTAGACCAAGAGCAAAATGGCTGTTACAAAATAAATAAGTAATAAGTTACCTTGATTTGGAAGTAAAGTTGACAAATGAAGGAAAACAAAAAAAATTCATTTTTTAAAGTTACAGATTTGAACTAAGACCTTAAATTTTACAAATCCAAATGCATTATAAATTGTTCCTTTCAAAATTCAAATTCAAATTCAAAGTTTGTGTCATTCACAATCTCAGGACATCCCAAACATCCCAAACCATGATCATGGCTTTAGTATTGAAAACACACCAGTCCTGCTGAAGGGTCCCAGCCCGAAATGTCGACTGGTTACGCTTTCTCATAAATGCCGGGTTCCTCCAGCATTTTGTGTGTGTCACACAACCTGATGATGATGATGTTTCAGGAATATTGATTAAGTGATAAATATTGGCCAAAAAACAGTAGCCATCTTCACTGTTCTTCAGAGTAACCCATCCAGCCACTATCAGCTGTGGTCTTTAAATATATCCTGAGTACAGTATATTTCAGCATAACTGCACACACTGGATGCCAAGACAACATCACAAGAATCATTTCAAGTGAATTTTTAAGTCATATTTCTGAAACTTAATGCAAGGATGATTACCAAGTCAATTCAAGATTGCTCTTTGCATTGGGGAAATCTGGGCCCTGCCTTTGACTCGCAGGATAAATGTTCATGTGCCATTGTATGCAATATAATGCTGGTAGCAATAATATTCTAATGGGTGTTATTTGAAGAACCGAGTAACAAGGTGTAGATAAATCTGGTTTGGCTACTTGCATGACAGTTGTGATCATTTCCATTACAGATGACATAACTGATGTATTTACTGGAAGGACGTTTGTGTCTGGATTCTCATCTTCCTTCTACATTTAGTACCATTGATACTTTCTGTCTTGCATTTACTAAACCTCTTTCCACAAAAAAGTTATAGAGCACCAAGTATTCCACAAGCCCGGTAAAATAAGTAATCTATTGTAATGACCTATTAATCCCAGAAATGGATAGCAATGATACGCTTGATAGATCTGACAGCATTATTAGTACTACTATGGTAAGCATCTACACTTACCCATCAGGTCAACTCAGTGTGGTGGTGAAGCTGAGTGATGCTGTGCTCTCCAGTGAAAGCTTAGGTCCTTTCTGTTAATGCACTGGTACACAGAATCAAGTTTAATATCATTTGTTGTTTTGCAGCAGCAGTACATTGCAACACATAATAATAATATCTTATAATTAGAAGTGTATTTTTTAAAAAGTTAAACTAAATACAAGCGCAAAAAAGAGAGCAAAAAAAATAATTCCCACCATTCCCATACAAATTGCTTGCTGATTGTTTCCAGTGCTCTCAGTACGGTCTCATCTACATCAGAGAGACCCAACACAGATTGGGAGACCACTTCATTAAGAACCTTCAGTCTGTCCGTCACAAAAGACAGGATCTCCCGATGGTTACCTATTTCAACTTGACTTTCCAGTCTGACATGTCTGTTCATGACCTCCTCTACTGCCAAGATGAAGCCAAACTCAGATTGCAGCAGCAATGCCTCATATTCCAGCTGGGTAGCCTCCAACCTGACGTCACGAATATTGATTTTGCAACTTCCAGTAATTGCTTCCCCCCTCCTTTTTCTCTTTTTTTCATTCTCCATTTTGGTTATCCTCTCACCCCTTCTCTTCTCACTTGCCCTTCACCTCCTTGTTCTCCTCCTCCTTCCCTTTCTTCCCTTTCTGCCCTCTCCTATTAGATTCCTTCTTCTTCTTCTGACCCCTACCTCTTCCACATATCCCTTCCCAGCTTCTTACTTCATCCCCCCTCCTCCAAACTCCTACCTTCCCCCTCACCTAGTCTCACCTGTCACCTGCCAGCTTGTACTCCATTCCCTCCCCACACCTTCTGCCCCCTTCCTTTCCAGTCCTGATGAAGGGTGTCAGCCCAAAACATCAGCTGTTTATTCCCCTCAATGCTGCCCATCTTAACGTTCCTCCTTCATTTTGTAGGTGTTGCTCTCAAGTTAAGCTTGCAGGTACATGCAATAAAATAAACTCACAATCTAAACTAAATCCCATGTGGCTCATTCCGAAACAACTGATTTATGCCCAATTCCTGGTGCAACTGATCTTTAAAAAGCATTTTATGCAAATTTCTGTACTGCATGTGATTGCAGTACACAGAAAAAAAATACTCTTTTTTTTAAAACAATATTTAGTTTGATTCATCTGACAAATGAATGCTCCTCAATCATTATCCATCAAAGTAAAATCTGCCTACTTTCCCAGTGATGTTGAGACATTTGAGGAGAACATGGAATTAAAGTGGTTGCTTTCATCCAGCTCACAATCATGGTTGCAGAGTATTTCACTAATTTGTTTGTATCCCTTTATTGTCTTTCCAGATGTATCGACTCCTGCTTCTCCTGCAGCCAAGTGGGTTGAAGACTTTTTGCTATTCATTAATCATCCTTAAATAGAGAAGACAGTTAAGAGTCCATCTCTCATTGGTGGCTTCTGGACCCGTATATAGGCCTGAACGGCAGAGATTTGTGGAGGAAGAATACTAGTGAACCCGATAGGTTTTTAAAACAGTCTGGTAGCTTCATACTCTTTGAGATCTTAATTCCAGATTTATTTAATTACATCAATTTAAATTCGCAGCTGTCATGCTAAGATTCAAATTCAATGATCCAGAATGCAAGTCATAGCAATCCTGGCTGCTAGTGCAGTAGTATAACGACTGGCTACCATTTAGGTGTACGAGTCGTCAGGGTTCACACTGAACAGCAGACCAATCTCACTTCACTGCAGCCTTTCTGGATCGCGATCCTGAGGAATCCCACTTCCCTAACTCAGACGAGCTTTGACTGTTTCCTGCACTTACTCCCGCGGTACATGATGGACATTACTCATCGGACCGTTCTTGCCGGCATGATTCAGCTGAAAATTTAATAAACTTAACTCTATCATCACGTTTGCTCATCAAGTAACCACTTGTCCAAGTTTCACAACGGTACCGTTGCAAAGCCTAAAAGCTCAAAAGTTCAAATTTTAAAGTACATTATGATCTAAGTATATATACTACATACATCCTTGAAATTTGGCTTCTTACAGGCAGCCACAGAACAGAGGAACTCAGTAGAACTCATTATAAAGGACTGTCGAACACCCAATGTGCAAAAAAAAAGAACAAATCATGCAAAACAATGAAAAGTAAACAAACACTTAGAACCAATGTTCACAAAAGTAAGCTGACAGCCATGGAGCCAGTTCATTGCTGTAGCTGGTCCAGGAGCCTGCTAGTTTTAGGCCACAGCCTCAGTTCAGCTGAGAGACGAGTAAATCTAGTGGAGCAGTGTGCCCCCAGGGGGCCTCCAGCCCTGACATCCCCAACCTTTTCAATCTTGCCCTACCTTTAAATTGGCTAGACATCAGCTCATTTCTCACTCCCAGGCCTGGGCCTTGCCACTCCAGTAGAGCAATGACCAAGCATCGGCTCGCTCTTTGCTCTCAAGGCCGGGCCCCGCCTGTACGGACCATGCCACCACACTGCACCTTCGAGACTCTTGTTCACTGAATCACCCAGAACACCACAAAAATGCCAGGCCATACACGTGATTCAAAAGCACAACTCCGAAAGGGAAGTTACCAGCTCTTGATTGTAGTAATCATTATTAAGAAAAAGTGTGATTAATCGAGTAGTTAGTAGATTTGTTTGCTGCCAGTAAAATGTCACTGCGTCTGTCCAGCGCCGTCTTAAACCAGAAAAGCCAAAAATTCTGAAAGAAAGTACTTAAGCCAAAGAAAATATAAAATAAGTGTACAAGCTATGCTGAATTGGGCATCCTGAATTTCAAGCGATCTTACAATGGGCACAAATCAAAAGTCCTTACACATTCTGTACTACATTAGATTAGGTTATTCTTATAAAACATTGTGCAGTGTTTTAGGCCTGCAATCTAACTTGGACCCTTCAGGTTTTATAGTGTGTTCTGAACCAATATGTAGCATCGAGCCAACACTGGGTCCATCCACTGGCACTTAATCCACAATAAAGAGCAGACAAAAACCTTCTAAAGTAAATATCTGCCGCAACTAACTGATTAGTACGACAGAAATAATAATGTTACTTGGAATTGATGGCTTTGTGGTAAAGCTTGCGGATGACACGAAGACAGGTGGAGGGGTAGGTAGTGCTGAGGAAGCAATGTGATTGTAGCAGGACTTCGACAAATTGGAAGAATGGGCAAAAAACTGGCAGATGGAATACAGTGTTGGGAAATGTATGATAATGCATTTTGGTAAAAGGATCAACAGTGTGGACTATTTCTAAATGGGGAGAAGGTTCAAACATCAGAGGTGCAGAGGGACTTAGGAGTCCTTGTGCATGACCCCCCAGAAGGTTAATTTACAGGTTCAGTCTGTGGTAAAGAAGGCAAATGCAATGTTGGCATTTCTTTCAAGGAGAATAGAATATTAAAGCAAGGAGATATTGCTGAGGCTTTAAAAGACACTAGTCAGGCTGCACTTGGAGTATTATCAACCGTTTTGGGCCCCACATCTCAGGAAGGATGTCTTGTCATCGGAGAGAGTCCAGAGGCGATTCACAATTATGATTCCGAGAATGAAATGGTTAACATATGAGGAGCATTTAGCAGCTTTGGGCCTGTACTCACTGGAATTTAGAAGAATGGGGGGGATCTCATTGAAACCTACTGAATGTTGAAAGGACTAGATAGGGTGGATGTGGAGAGGATGTTTCCTATGGTGGGGATATCCAGAACTAGAGCACACAGTCTCAAAATTGAGGGGCAACCTTTTAGAATAGAGGTAAGGAGGAATTTTTTTAGCCAGACAGTAGTGAATCTGTGGATTGTTGTGTCACAGACTGTGGTAGAGGCCAAGTCCGTGGGCATTTTTAAGGTGGAAGTTGATAGTTTCCTAATCGGTCAGGGCATGAAAGAATATATTGAGAAGGCAGATGTATGGAGTTGAGTGGGATCCAGGATCAGCCATGATAGAATGGCAGAGCAGACTCAATGGGCTGAGTGGCCTATTTCTGCTCCTATGTCTTATTTAAATTACACATTTTATTTCTTTTTCTCCCAGGTCCCTGAAAAGGCTATTCTCATCTAAAATGTTACATGATGCAAAGACAATGGAGAAGCCTGGTTGATTGACTGACATCCTTTCGCAAGCCATTTCAGAACACCTGAATATGACTGCAGCTCTCAAAGGCCAGCCTTCCAATACAATACAAATGACAGCATGTATGCTGTCTCACACATGTACAACAGGCAGAAGCATTAATGCCAATGAAAAGTAAAGAACCAAGGAAAAACACACACAGCAAAACACAATGGACATATCTCTTAATTCAAGCAACTGTCTCAATTCCATATGCCGTACTGGCAATGATCTAGTCTCATAAATAAATACAATTGTTATTTAACGGTGTTGGTTCGGGACTTTTTTGGGAGTCCATAACCTATGCTAAGCCATAAAATGGAAAGCCAACATTATTATTGCCAGAGTATAGTTCACGTTGATTTGAGTCTGCACTTTCCTGTACATACATGTCCCTTTAGCCCCACTGTGTGGACAGCTTGTTACACTGAGGGAAAGAAAGATTTCTATCGCTGGCATCCCTCTTTATTTATAGTGGCTTTAAGCATCTCTCCACTAAAGATAATTTTAAATACATTACCTTGTTGAAATATTATTTCAATACACACTTTTTTTTGGTCATGTGTTCTTTACTTATTGACAGGCATTTAAAGCAGTGCCCAGGGAGTTATATTTAGAAAAGGGCTTGGAATGGACTTATAAAAGAAAATGCTAACTCCAAGTACTGACTAAAAGTTTGCTTTAAATAGGGTTAAATGGTTAAAACTGAGAGCCATAAACAACAGAAGTTGCAGTGGTAGGACAACAAAAGTGTTGCCATGGAGACTGGAAAGCCTTCAGAAACTTTCAGCTTTCACAGGCTATGAAAACCCCTGAAGCAAGCCTAAACACTAGCCAAAACATCATTATCCAGGCTTGCTGTAGCCAAGTTTTCAAACTGTATGCAGACTATGCCAGAAAAGTTTGGGTGTGACTAAAACAACTGTAGAAAACAAGTCGATGCCTTTGGGGCTGCATTTGTATAAACAGAGCGCAGAGACGTGCATATACAGTCATTCTTTGCAGCTGGTGTTTCAACAGGTTTTGGATACCTTGGCCACATTTTCTCATGAGGCCTGACTGGGAATGGGTTCATATTCATTAACCAATCCCATCCCAAGATCTTTCCCTTCCAGATTAGGTTGGATGTCCTTCTCACAGTGGATGAAAACCTGGAAATAAAATCTGTCCTGGAAAACGTAGTTGGCTACGTTGCATTTACAGCCAGATGTGCCATTCTAGTTCATGACAATGTTTACACTTCACAGGAGCCTTCTTCACCTCTAATTCCATTAAGATACCCCCTTATTCCTTTCTGCCCAGGTATTTAGACAACTTCCCCTTCAATATATTCAGTTGGTCCCAGACACATGGGTTCAACATTCAAACATGCTTTGCATGAAAAACTTGCTCATTTATAAACAAATTTTAAAACAGCTTTCAAAACAGTCCAACACACTTTTTGTAAAGTAACTTCTGAACTATAATCACCTTTGTGATGTGGGAAATGTGACAGCCAGTTTACAAACTCAGAGAAGAACTTGATTATATGCCCAAGCAAATTTTGAAAGTTGTCATATTATCCAGGGAGAATCCCCCGCACTCCATTGAAATTATGATCTCTAAGACCTTCTGCGGAATTCCTGCTTCTGCAACACAATCTGCCCCTCAACCTATCTTTCTATCATCTGTAAACTTGGCCACAAAGCCATCAATTCCATCCAAATCATTGATATATAATGTGAAAAGAAGTGGTCCCAATACCAATCCTGGCAGAACCCAATTTGTCACTGACACCCAACCAGAAAAGGGCCCCTTTATTCTGGCTCCTGCCAGTCAGCCAATCTCCTATCCATATTTTCCAGTAATACCATGGACTCTTATCTTGTTAAGCAACCCATGTGCCCCACCTTGTCAAAGGCCTTCTGAAAATCCAAGTAAACAACATCCACTGACTCTCCTTTGTCTATCTTGCCTGGTATTTCCTCAAAGAATTCCAACAGATTTGTCAGGAAAAATTTCCCCTTAAGGAAACCATTCTGACTTTGGCCTGCTTTACCATGTGCTTCCAAGTACCCTGAATACTTATCCTTAATAATGGACTCCAACATCTTCCCAACCACTGAAGTCAGGCTAACTGGCCTATAATATCCTTTCTTCTGCTTCCCTCCCTTCTTAAAGAGCTGAGTGATATTTGCAATTTTCCAGCGCTCCAGAACCATTCCAGGACCTAGTGATTCTTGCAATATCATTACTAACGCCTCCAAGATGTCTTCAGCCATTTCTTTCAGAACCCTGGGGTGTCGTCCATCTGGTCCAGGTGACTTATCTACCTTCAGACCCTTCAGCTTCCCAAGCACCTTCTCCTTTCTCACTTCTGCCACCCCCCGATACGAACTTCTGGCATGGTGCTAGTGTCTTCCACAGTGAAGACTGACACAAAATACTTAAATACTTCATCCGTCATGTATGGGACAATTTTTTATTTATTTTTTTACACACACAGAATGGCTGGTACCTGGAATGGTGATGAAGAAAAATATGGTAAAGGCCTTCAGTAGATCCTCAGATATATGAAATGGAAGGAGATAGACATTAAGTAGGCTGAAGGGATTAGTTTAATTTGGGATCTGATTACTCATTTAGGCAGTTCAGCACAACACATCTGGCTGAAAGGTATGTTTCTGTTCTGTACTGTTCTAACTGCAAGAGTTCCAGTGAGAGCAGCTTCACCAGAGGGGCTGCTGTGGTTCAAGAAGGCGGATCACTACCACCTTCTCAAAGGGAATTAGAAATAGGCGAGAAATGTTGTTTGTGCTGATGGTATCAAGATCCCAATGAACGAATAAGTGAAAGAAAAAGAATGTTTATGCCCTCTCTGCTGAAAGTTAAGGTTAGACTTGGCAGAATCATTTGAGAGCACAACATCCACAAGAATTAAATCAAATGGGTTTTGACCAGCAAGTCCCTGATTCAATTACACTGCATGCAATGCAAAAGCTGTCTGTGCTTATGTTGTACTGTTCTAATCCCTTTGTAAGCTTGTTAAACTCTGTGTTGTAGTGTATCAGTTGTTCTAACCTTTTCAATTATGTTGCTGTTTTTAAACAGTTCCTTATTACATTTGGTTAGATGTGAAGAAAGCAGCTGATGTTTCACCACGTTGGGTGGCACGTTAGTGTAACACTTTACAATGTCAGCGATCCCGGTTCAATTCCCACCGAAGCCTGTAAGGAGTTTGCACATTTGCCCCGTGACCGTGTGGCTTTCCTCTGGGTGCTCGTTTCCTCCAAAGAGGTACAGTTAATGTTGTATGCATGCTATGTTGTCACAGTAAGCATGGCAGCTCTTGCAGGCTGTCCAGCGGAGTCCTCTTTGATTTGATTTGATGCAAATGGCGCATTTCACTGTATGTTTCAATGTTTATTTGAGAAATAAAGCTAATCTATCTATCTGCCTTTATATGAGTAGATCTCAGGATTCAGGCTTCAATGTATACAAAACTTACTCTGCAGAGATTTCCTGATCATCCCTAGGCACGAAACCTCCAATGCTAAACGTCTCCACATCCTCCTGTAAACCATTCCTTGAAATTCTCACCGAAAAGCAAAAAAAATCTAGTTGCTGGACAACTGGAGAAAAAAAGTCAGAAACTATAGTTCTAATGAAGAGTCACTGATCTGAACCGTTAGCTCTGCAGATACTGGCTAAGTGGTGGGACTCCCTAACATTCTCTGTCTTTTCTTTTGTAACAGATCACTGCGCTGTCAGTTCTCTGAATACCTTATTCTAGGGATGGTCTCTAACTTCTATCTCTATGGCAAGATGGCAAAAAGATCTGAGCTTGCAGCCTATCAGTCAATAACTCTTAGCAAAATGCAGAAAGGAGAAGATTTACCTCTGCACTGGGGAAAATTTTTCATAAATAACTGGGGCTAATTTTTCCCTAATTTCCTGTTCAGCCTGCATTTCCTTATCAAGCTGCTGGTAGACTTCACTGATTTGACAAGTAAAAGCAGTGTGCTGTGTTGTAGGGTTTCATCCCTGGAACACTGCGGTACTCAAGTACCACGTCATTTCGCTAAATTATCGTCCAAAGCGTTGCAAGGGTCTGTTAAATGACAGACTAAAAGAATGAATGACAGACCTTTCAATAATGCCTGTTTTGGTCTGAAGTGCTTTGGGAGCATGTTTACTACTCTCAGGTGATTGGTACACAGCAAGATCCAATAATGGCCTGTCCTTTCTGATGTTGCGATAGTGATTAGCGGGTAAGTATCAGCAGACATTAAAAATAATGTCCCTGTTCATCTCGGAGATCATGTCGTAAAACCTTTATGCCCATCTGAGAATGTTCTCAGTTCAACGGTACATCTAAAGGAGAAAAGGTGGCATTTACATAGCTCTGCCTGTCCAGCAGAGTCTCTGCTGTAGAGAAGGAGAATGAGAAATGCTACAGGGCAGTTAATGTACCTTCATTTGCACTGCCAAAACAAGCTTTTAACCATTGACCTGGAGCCAGGAGCCAGGCGATGTATTATTATGAGATACACTACCTCATGAGAACAAGCATTATTTACCAACGTCAAATGAGTATCCTTCCCTAATGGACTGCATTGAGCTCCCTTCACGTGTTTCTTACGTTACATCTCATCTGAGGACATTGGGTATATCACCAAAGATATTCGCAAATTTCTACAGATGTACTGGGGAGAGTGTTCTAACAGGCTGCATCAGTGTCTGTTATGGCGGTGAAGTGGGGGGGGGGGTTACTGCACAGGATCTGAATAAGCTTGTAAACTCAGTCAGCTCCATCATGGGCACTAGCCTCCCCAGCATCCAGGACATCTTCAAGGAGCAATGCCTGGAAAAGGTGGCATCCATCAATAAGGACTCGCATCACCCAGGACATGCCCTCTATTCATTGCTGCCATCAGGGAGGAGGTACAGGAGTCTGAAGACACACACTCAATGATTCAGGAACAGCTTCTTCCCCTCTGCCATCTGATGTCTGAATGGGCATTGAACCCATGAACACTACCTCACCACATTTTTTCTCTTTTTAGACTACTTATTTAAATTAACTTTTTTAATATATATATACTTCATACTGTAATTTACAGTTTTTATTATGTACTGCAATGTACGGCTGCTGCATAACAACACATTTCATGAGATATGCCAGTGATCCTAAATCTGATTCTGATTCAGGTTCCAATCCAGTGTCAACTTTGTCTGTAGCTATGGTTAAGATGCAATGGTTTTTCTTATGTCAGCTCCATTGGTTAGGAATTAACCATTATGATGTTTTCTTCCTTTCCTTCTAGTTTGCTCTTGACCTCTGCCATTGCACACATTAATGAAAACTAGATACACTCTTGTCTCAGCTTTGTGCTGTGTGCCTCCTGCATTGCATTTTTCTGCTAAAGTCTCCCGAGAGGAAACTAAAGATTAATTTTGTCTGGGCTGGAAATTCAACACCATCTCCTTCAGTCAATTTTATTTACTGCTGCGGAATGTCTCAATGCAGAAAAGAAGATGGTGGGGTGAGGGGGTTGGTGGGAACTGAGAGCTAACCTTTGCATCTCTTTCTGGCTCAAACCTGAACGCTATTAAATGATAGGGGCCCAAGGCTAAACATGTTAGCTGATAGTAGCCAAGCTAAACTTTCACCTGAACTATAGGATTAGCAATAGAATTTGAGAAAGCTTGTTATGCAAACAATGCTAATATGTTAACTTCAAGCCTCGTTCTCCAGCATAAATCTGTATTTGGATTTTCATGGAAAAAACTCCTGAATTCCAGTGCGAGAATGTTTTCTGAGGCTCCCAATCCCATCAATTCTTGATTCCTGAGAGCAGACATAAACATCCTACTTAA
Organism: Hemitrygon akajei; assembly: GCF_048418815.1. Lineage (NCBI taxonomy): Eukaryota > Metazoa > Chordata > Chondrichthyes > Myliobatiformes > Dasyatidae > Hemitrygon > Hemitrygon akajei. The sequence goes on along the minus strand of NC_133130.1, from coordinate 73,696,038 downwards.
AAAGTAAATTTGTTCCCCTGTTGTTTCAATCTTTAGTTTATTTCTGGCTACACAGAGTAAAGAACCGGATTAATAGATATGGAACTTTGAATGGCATAACTGGAGCAAATCAGATGAAAGGCCCCCTTTACACTCCTCGAAAATCTGCCAAAACTGGGTGAATAAGCAATTATCATAGTGTTGTTTTAAGCGTCATGTTTGCTGTGGGATTTCTGCACACAGAGAGCTAACGGGAAGGGGCTTGTTCCACAGTACCTGGGCTGGAATTCAAATGAAATTTGCAACACTTTAATCGAGATTCAAAACCTAACAATAATCTGGGTTTTTAAACAGCTAACTCCAAAATATGGTTAAACAATTGAATTTTGCATTAATTTCCATTGACATGTGTTTTAAAGATTGTCAAGGTAAGATCTGGGAAGGAGTGATACTCACCAAACACAGTGAGCAGAAGTGTCAGAATTTCAGGCACAGCCTCCAGGATTCCAATAAAACTTGAACTATCTATGAGCTTGCACAAATCATAATTATTTTCAAAGCGTATTTCATGTCAGGATTTCAGGATGTAGGCTGAAGACACAATGCGCAGCCACAAATTATTCTCTTTAACCAAAGATGGACAATTAAATTTTAAACAAACATTTCCAGTGGGCAGGATGTCAACCCGTGGATTGGATCACAATACACCAAAACACTAATCAGTTACAGCTTAAAAATCCAAACTGAAGCATACGAATTTATACATAGAATTAGGGGTCTAAAATGAGACCAACTACAGGCAATCCAAATCCCACCTGAGACAGGCACTTGTGGTATTTTTTATATTTGCCCTGGAGAGGGTAGGTAGACCATCACACCCAGACATAGTCAATATATCGGATGAGATCCAAATATGAAGCAGACTCTCCTAGCCCAGGTGGAACTGCTTGTACACTGCCTCTAGTCAAGTCAAGTCAAGCCAAGTCACTTTTATTGTCATTTCAACCATAACTACTGGTACAGTACACAGTAAAAACGAAACAACGTTTTCTCAGGACCATGGTGTAACATGACACAGTACAAAAACTAGACTGAACTACGTAAAAAAAAAACACAGAAAAAGAAACTACACTAAACCACAGACCTACCCAGGACTGCATAAAGTGCACAAAACAGTGCAGGCATTACAATAAATAATAAACAGGACAATAGGGCAGTAAGGTGTCAGTCCAGGCTCTGGGTATTGAGGAGTCTGATAGCTTGGGGGAAGAAACTGTTACATAGTCTGGTCGTGACAGCCCAAATTCTTCGGAGCCTTTTCCAAGATGGCAGGAGGGAGAAGAGTTTGTATGAGGGGTGCATGGGGTCCTTCATAATGCTGTTTGCTTTGCGGATACAGCGTGTAGTGTAAATGTCCGTAATGGTGGGAAGAGAGGCCCCAATGATCTTCTCAGCTGACATCACTATCCGCTGCAGGGTCTTGCGATCCGAGATGGTGCAATTTCCAAACCAGGCAGAGATGCAGCTGCTCAGGATGCTCTCAATACAACCCCTGTAGAATGTGATGAGGATGGGGGGTGGGAGATGGACTTTCCTCAGCCTTCGCAGAAAGTAGAGACACTGCTGGGCTTTCTTTGCTATGGAGCTGGTGTTGAGGGACCAGGTGAGATTCTCCGCCAGGTGAACACCAAGAAATTTGGTGCTCTTGACGATTTCTACCGAGGAGCCGTCGATGTTCAGCGGAGAGTGGTCACTCAGTGCCCTCCTGAAGTCCACAACCATCTCTTTTGTTTTGTTCACATTCAGAGACAGGTTGTTGGCTCTGCACCAGTCCGTCAGCCGCTGCACCTCCTCTCTGTAAGCTGACTCGTCGTTCTTGCTGATGAGACCCACCACGGTCATGTCATCGGCAAACTTGATGATGTGGTTCAAGCTGTGTGTTGCAGCACAGTGTTGGGTGAGCAGAGACAACAGCAGTGGACTGAGTACGCAGCCCTGGGGGGTTGTAAATCCAGCTATCACCCTCTAAAGGCAGTATCAGGCACACTTGAATCTGGCACCAAGGAGAAAATCTTCCTGTACCCAGACAACATTCACAGTCAGCTCCTGGACCAGACATCACTGCCTGATCTTGGCACCAAGGTCACCTTGAAACTGATGCCCGCGAAGAACACCTCAAGCCCGGGCACAGTTTGCCACCTACTCCCTTTGCAGGTATCACACCAAGACCAGCTTCGAACTGGGCTTCTGTATGAGTTCAGCGAGTAAGCCAGGTCCCCACCCACTTCCCTGTTGCTGACGCCAAGTGAAGTTTAATATCAACACACAATATCTCATGTCCACTCAGCAACCAAGAGTTAGCAAACACGTCCATCTCTTACTGACACCAAATCGCACTGACCTGGATTAAGTACTGAACCACTATGGCAAGGCTCAGCCTGACCATTTTTCCCAGGGCTGAAATGGTTGCCACAAGAGGACCCAGGTTTAAGGTGCTGGGGAGCAGGTACAGAGGAGATGTCAGGGGTAAGTTTTTTACTCAGAGAGTGGTGAGTGCGTGGAATGGGCTGCCAGCAGTGGTGGTGGAGGCAGATACGATAGGGTTTTTAGATTTTAAGAGGCTTTTAGATAGGTACATGGAGCTTAGTAAAATAGAGGGCTAAAGGTAAGCCTAGTAATTTCTAAGGTAGGGACGTGTTCGGCACAACTTTGTGGGCCACAGGGCCTGTATTGTGCTGCAAGTTTTCTACGTTTCTATGACTCAATACAGATATACTCAGTACTGTCAAGCTCAACTCAGGTGCTGGGCTCCAGTTAGAAACTTGTGACTGAGGCAATGACAGTGTCTAATATCTGTCTCTCAGTTCCCAGCGTACTAAATCCATTCCATCTGTGCAGAATGGCTCATTTCTTCTGGGTAAAACAAATGTTTACTGCCCCTCTCTTCCTTTGAACTGCTTCTTAAGTGGGTCTGGTGGAAAGATTTCGCAAGTCGGATCCACAGTTTATGGATCAACGCTCATTGCTCAACATGTTATTCCTTTCATCAGAGTTCAGCTGCCGACAGATGTGCTGCCAATACTTAAAAAGGCACCGATCCATTGAATCTCATATTGAAATAAAAAGACATTCTATTTTATTACCCTACTTTAATGTTAAATCAGTCCCTTCCTCTACAGCTGCTTCCTGGCCTGCTAGATATTTCTATTGTTGCCTCTTTTTGCTTCTTGAAAGAGAAGAATCCCAGTTCTTCCATTCCCCCTACAGAACTTCATTCCTGATACAATTCTAGTAAAATTAATAAAACACAGCTCCAAAAATCTGAGCAAAAAATGATAATAATAAGTGCTGGTAGCATCAGTGGAGAGAGAGAAATAGGGTAAAGCTCCCTGTTGGGTAATCGCTCTGACGGTGTTGGATAGTCATTCTGACAGTAGATCATTAAAACAGAACAGTACAGCACAAGACCAGGCCCTTCAGCTCACAACGTTATGCCGAACCAATTAAATTGGTAATCAAATGGCCAACTAGAACATCCTCTTCTGCCGAAACAATGTCCACACCCTTCCATTTTCTTCACATTGTCCTGAAGCAGTAACACCAGCCCTGTAAGCTTCTTCCACTCTGGACCTCGACGTGGCGTCCAGCAGAGCCCTAACCGATGATTTATGAAGATTTAATGGAACTTGCCTCTGCCTCCTTTTATAAAGCCAAGGATCCCCCGTGTTTTCTTTTTCCCAAACTTTCTTCTCAACCTGTCACCCCCAGCTTTACTTTCAAAGGCCTGCACATAGGGGTCCCTCAGTTTCTGGTCCCCTTTACAATTAAGCAATTTGGTTCATTTGCCTCTCATTTTTTTCTAGGAAAATGTACTATGAATGAAGTCTTTCTGCTACTACTTGTCTATGCCCTCATGACATCTGTTACTATCATTCCCTTTGTATTTCAGATCCATAATACGTGTGCCTCCTGCCTCACAGTTCCATTAAAGCCAGCGGTATTCCCACAGATCAGTAATGAGTAACATAACATATGTAAATCACGTAAAACAGTGTGCAAGCAGAAGCCCGGTTAACACGACCCTTTGTTTTTGAAGAAAATGTCTTCTACACACTTACAGCTTACATTCAATTTTTCAACCTTGGGCAATCAAAATCCTTTCATGTTCCTTAACAATGGGCAAACACATAATAAAGATGCAAGTCAATAAAGGGTTCAATATATCCTTTGTCAAATAACAGAGGCCTTCAAATGAAGCTTTGTTAGTTATTCCATTATCTTAAATATTAATGTGGAAACCAATCCAACATGGAACTGGAAAATTCAGCAAGGGAGAAATCTAATATTTGACTGTGGGCTGCTACCTGTTTTGTATGGGCGCTGTTTCATCCACTAAATGGCCTGGAGTTTCCATTGCACTGCCTACTCAGTGCAATTCTCCAAAAATCATCAAAGGTCGTGACACCGCAAATGCAAATTGCATCCAGTATAAGTTCTGTTACTGAGATTTTAACAAACTTGGCACGGGAGTCCTGGTAGTGGCCTTGGAGTGAATGCATCATCACAATGAGATTCTACTCACAGCCCAGGTTTGTGAACCTTCGTGAAAGTGAAAGCTGAAGAGCTGGCTAAATTGGATAGATTTTGTGTTCCCTGTGTCCTTTGTCAATGCAGAGGTAACCTCTGTTCATAGATTGCAGTGCCACTCACACAGCCACTTAATGCCAGCACTGAACACACTGGTAACATGACTGCAAAAGAGTATGCACATCTTAGCTTGCATGGAAGAGAGGATATTGGCCATTAATGGAGCAGCCATTACCAGTGGTTGGCAAGATGTTAAAAGTCCATCATCACGGATAAGGGCTTGGTTTACATGGAGGTACTCAGTAAATTAGGCCAAAGTCAGCATGGTTTTCTTAAAGGAAAATCTTACCTGATAAATCTTCTGGAATTTGTTGAGGAAATGACAGGCAAGATGGACTAAGAAGAGTCAATGGATGTGGTTTACTTGGAGTTTCAGAAGGCCTTTGACAAGGTACCACATATGTGTCTGACAAAGAACATAAGAGCCCATGGTTTTTACAGGAAAGATGGGCAGACAGACTGCCAGAAAGCTAAGAGTGGGAATAAAAAGGGCCTTTTCTGCCTGACTGCCAGTGACTAATGGTGTTCCACAGGAGTCAGTATTGGGTCCCTCTCTTTTCACGTGATATGTTAATGAATTGGATGATGGAATTGATGGCTTTGTGCCCAAGTTTGCGGATGATACAAAGACAGGTGGACTGACAGGTAGTGTTGAGGAAGCAGGGAGTCTGCAGAAGGCCTTGGACAGAATAGGAGAATGGTCAAATAAGTGGCACAAAAGATATAGCATAGGGAAGGGTATGGTCAAGGAATAAAGGCATACATGATGTTCTAAAAAGGGAGCTAATTCAGAAATCAGAGGTGCAAAGGGACTTGGGAGTTCTGGTGCCGTATTCCATGAAGGTTAATTGCAGACTGAGTCAGTGGAAAGGAAAGCAAATGCAATATCAGCATTATTTTTAAGAGGACTATAATATAAAAGCAGGATGTACTGCTGAGGCCTTCTAAGGTGTTAGTCAACCCACATTCAGAGTGTTGTGAGCAGTTTTGGGCCTCATAACTCTGTGATTGGAGAGGGTCCAGAGGAGGTTCATGAGAATGATCCCATGAGGGGGATCTCACTGAAACCTCAAATATTAAAAGGCCAAGAAAGAGTGAACGTTTCCTTGAGTGGATGAGTCTAGGACCAGAGGGCACAGCCATGGAATAGAAGGATGTACCTTTAGAACAAAGATGAGGAGGAATTTCTTTAGCCGGAGGGTGGTGAATCTGTAGAATTCATTTACACAGATGGTTGTGTAGGCCAAGTCATTCTGGATATTTAAAGCAGAAGTTGATAGATTCTTGATTAATAAGGGCATCAAAGGTTAAAGGAGAATGAGGTTGAGAGTGAAAATAAATCAGCTATGACTAAATGGTGGAGCAGACTCGATGGACTGAATGGCCTCACTCTGATCCTACATGTTATGGTCCAGGTGCAGCACCCAATTTAGGAGAGCTGCAGTGGGAGCTTAAATGTCTGCACTGGACAAAGGACACCCTGTCCATCTGCCTTTCCTGCAAGGGTTCTGTTAGATGGAAAATATTCCACATACCCGAACTGGGAGGTTGGACACCCAGCAGCCCATGTTACAAATGGGATATGGGCCCTGAGATTGGAAGTCAACCTGGCTTATCAACATCCAGCAACAAAGACATGAATTAACAGTCCCAGTTACTGGCCTGCGATCTGCCAGGTAACAAGCTGTGATCCAGGAAGAAAGGGGCTGATTTGTAGCATCATTCAAAGCCCGAGTAACTAAACTACTCAGCCTGAAATAGTCCATATTGGGTTTGCTTCAGCTGGTTTAGTCTATACCTACAACACAAGCACAACACATCCACAGCATGCAAATAATTCAAGACAGCCAGTGAGATGTCTTGTCCTCAGAGCTAGTGGTGGGGCACTGCAACTCCAATGCATGAGACTTCCCTTTGAACCACACATCCATCCCTCACTTCAAGTTACAGCGACTTGAGTATAAATCACTCTCAGCAACACTAGATTCACTGTTGTTTCAAGAGCCAAGTCTGGACCCATGTCTGCTTGCTGAATAGCCAGATCCCATGCAGCTAGTGTGACCCAACTAAGGCACTGTAGAGTGATCTGAGGTCAAGTCCAGGTCCAATAAAGCACAGAAGGAAATGGGTTCGGGTACAGCATAATTGTGTAAAGATTGTGTTGTGCAATAGAAACCAAAGGTCACACCAGGACAATGATTCTGGCTCCTACAATTTTTTGTTAGGAATATTACATCCCTGTTCCTGGAGAAATAAAACAAAACCTCTACAGAAAGGAAAAATCCTTTTATGCAGAGAGAAAAATTGCCCAGTTTTCTCCATTATTAATGTCCAGCTTAAATAAAGAATGCTCAGAAATCACATGTTTTCAGAGCTGCACATCATGCAATTTCATTTCTGGGTCATTAGGTACAAAGAAAAACAAGTATTTGCCTGCAATTTACTGAAAGGGAGAATTTCAAATGCTTGGTAACCGTTAACAACAGCCCAGTGCAGAAACAAGAATGGCACCACGACAGAAGATGCAAAAAGACTTTAACAGAGCCCCAACACAAAGACCCAGAACATAAAAACCAGAACTGGCTGTTTATAAGTGAGAGTGCAAGAAAGGTCTGGGAATCCGTTCAAGGCTGTAACACACCACTCGGCCATCTGGTATTCTCCGAGTTAAATTCATTGTCGTTCAAACTCATTATTTTTCAACAGAATTTTTGTCCTATTTTGAAACGGTAGGTTGTAAATCAAAATAAAAGCACGTGGATGGAAAAATCATTCAAGTTTTGAGTTCATTGCAGCTCATATTCAGTTGTGTTTCGAGTCTGAAGTCACCCAGAGACAACAGCACTGAGAAGTAGCTGTGAGTGTGGACCCTGCTCAGTGGCACCTGTAATACTCACATCACCGTGTCAGAACATAGTTGAGTTCGACTCCAGAGACCAGGCATTCAAGGATGAGTTTCCAATGCAATAACTGAGAGAAAGTTGCACTGACAGCAATATTGTCTTTCAGATGAGATGTTAGACTGAGATCCCACACCACTACTTCAAAGTGCAAATGTCTTGACCAATAACTTATCCATTGACAAAATGCTGGCTTGTCTGCCCTATTATGGAAACTCCTCTGTGCTCCAGGCAATTCCTGGTGTCGCTCACTCCATCACTGACAGCCACCCACACTTTCAGCAGCTGAGGCCCTCGACCATTGCAATCTAAGTGTGCATTGCAACACCAATATTTCTAAGTATTGGTACTTCAGAGACTGCAGAAGCACTCTGTGATCAGTTTGTTTGAATGATTGTTAAGGCCCATTGCCCGCAATTTTCCCTCTCAGAAGACCTGAGAAGGGCAATAGAGCAGTACTAATGTGCCGGTAGTTCTCACTCACGTAGGGGCCTACCTGCAAGTGAGCAAGAAGCCACATTCACCCTTCTCTGTTGCCTTTGGCCAAATCTAAGGGTGTGCAGGCAGTCCCTTAGGTTGTCGGTTGTTAACGGAAAAATTGCATTTCAACACGTTTCGATGTACGTGTGATAAATGAATGAATCTGAATCTAAACTGACTCTTAATGCAATTACTTCAAGCTACATTTACTTATGACTCTAATTATGGAGTTTGAGGGTAAGGAGTGAAACTCACTCAATGATTCTTTCAAAGGAACAACACGGGTATTATGGGTTGAATTAACTCCTGGGTGATTCCACGACTTTAATTTATGGCTTCATTTATGTGTGCGTTTCAGATTTTAGCTTTGTCCATCGATGTGATCAAGGATGCACCTTTGAACCCATGCAACCAAAATGGAATCAAGTAATCCTCGATCCCAGGGGCTACCTGAGAAGAAATCAGAAAGCAGGGCTTCAGGATTGAAATATCTCTGCACTGAAATGTCAAAAAGGAGGCCAAACCTAATCCTAACTACAAAGTCAGCTTCAAACCCAAATCCTCCCAACCTCAACCATCACTCCGAGTTACAGAGATCAGCTGTAACCATGTGCATCTACACCAACAACATTCTGCATTTTACAGTCACCTCATTTCAAAAAGAGCACCATCCAAACTACATTTGATACCACGTACATAGCAGATGATTTTCGGACAGATGGCCAAAAGCTTGGTCAAAGCAGTTTTTAAGGAGCATCTTGAAGTATGAAAGGGAATGGAAGGGGAGTTACCTGCAGAGAGGGGATTACAAAGATGAGGGTCTCAGCATGACTGTCATAGGTGGAGAGAGGCCAGAAATGAAAGAGTGCAGAGGAGGTCACAATGACAGGTCAGACGAGCTAGCAGACTGTCACAGTCCTGAAGACGGAAAGGAGATGGGCTGTCAGAGTGCTGAAGTTAACATGGATCAATATGTATCATTTCATTTTCAGGCTGATGGTTTCTAGAGTTCTGCCTCCCTCTCCTGGCACACCAGAGAATCACCTTCCTCCCCTCATGGCTTAAAGTCACATCCAAAGTGTTAACTCACACTCAGACAGAAGTGTTCAAAGGCCACATGAAAGAATGTTCAAGATGAAATCCATCTTTTGAGAACTACCATTAACATGTCTCTCCTCCATTTACATGTAAGAAGGAAATTTTGATTAATTAATTGCATATTGCTCCTGAACAAACTCGCAGTAATGACATCACTGTTCTTCGTGCTCTGCTAAGAGCCCAGTTGCACATCTAGGTTACTTTATCCTTGAACATTAATCCAGCATATATTTATTTTAAACAATGCCAAGCAGGGCTCTCATTTGTGACCTGATTTGAACCCTTTGATTACTTTACAACCATGTAATCATTCCCAGCCATCAACTATTCCCATATATTTTTCCAATATTCCCAATCGACCTTTACATTTCTCCCTCAACAGCAAAACAAAACAAAGTTTACATTGCACTTTACTGCCATCCACTTCCAACCTCCAGAAAAGGAAAACAAGCGTATCTTGCCAGTGGCCGGCTGAAGCAACAACAGATTGTCCTTAACAACACAGCAAAGTTTCTCAGAACATTTCACACAATCATCAAACTGAATTTGATTCAGATTCAGATTTATTTATCACATGTACATCAAAACATACAGTGCAAAAGAAAACTACCAGACCGCGTAAGCACATATTGGAACAGTGCAAAAATGGTGACCAACGTGATGGTGGAGAGGAAGATGCATAAACAGAGAGATTTAATGAGGAAAATAAAAACACAAAATGCTGGCCGAACTCAGCAGGCCAGACAGCATCTATGGGAGGAGGTAGTGACGATGTTTTGGGCCGAAACCCTTCATCAGGAGGAAATTCCAGGGCACTGGGACTTGACAGCAGATGGCACACTTGCCACTGTTAGTGGTTAAAAGCAGGGATATGCAAAACGGCAGAAATGGAGGAGAACTGATACAATGCTTCGGAGGTTTTGGGAGTGAAAAAGTTCAGGAGAGGCCAATTAGGGATTTGTGAAAAGTCAGTCAAGAATTTTAAATGTGGCAAAGGCACAAATCAACAGAACACATCCAGTCTCTGGAGATGAGAGAGGATGTGGGTCAAGGCAGGAATTTGATCCCCATATCCTTCATGTCAGTGGGCAGACGAGCTCACAAACCTCACTTTCTTACAGATCATGTGGTCATCAAAAAGTTAGACTGGACAATGAATAAGGTGTTCTCACTAATAAATTATTAACTCATCCAGATAGAGCGTGATTTATATGAATAGTTTACATTCTGTCTTCCTCTGATTTCAACACCATAAGATAAACGTTAACTTCTCTTATGGGGTTTGAACAGGTAATAGCAAAACTTGTTCCTGTTTTACACTCTATGCCCTCATCATCTTCAATGGGAAATGGGCATGAAGTTTGGTGGGCACCAATGACCATCAGACATATCAAGAGTCACACACTGGGAGCAGATGCAAGTCTTTGCTGTGGCATTTCGGAATCTCTAAGTGTCCCTTGTTTTGAATTGATTTAGTCCCTTTCATTTGTTCATAATGTTAGAAAAGACCATTATTTCCAACTAATATGATCATCTGCCTTAGCTAATGTGGTGAACTACATATACCTGTCTGGACACGCCTCCCCCGCTGACTGCTCCTGTGGCTCCTCCCACAGACCCCGGTATAAAGGCGATTGGGGCCTGAGCCCTGGTCTCAGTCTCCAGGATGTAGCATGGTGGTCAATTGCTGCTTGTTCTTTCTTCCAGTCAATAAAAGCCGATATCTCGCCTCACGTCTCAGAGAGTTATTGATGGTGCATCAGCTGGGCATTGGTTGCTTGCTGAAAATAGTCTGTGGTGCAGGAAACTTTAGTTAGAGAAATCCAGTTTGTCTGTACTCATTCTTGTAGTTCCACATTTTCAATGCATCTTTCCCAGTCCTCATCAAAACCAATGAAGTATTTAAAAAATGTTTTCAATCTCCCAATATAAAACCTACAATCAGTTAATCAGTACAGAGCAAATCACTGCAAACAGAAATATGTGACCAGCAAATTTCTTCCAGCAATGTTAACTGAGGGATAGAATACTGGGGTAGTACACTGGGATGAAATTCCTTGCTCCTTCTATAACTCTGAGGGATCTTGTCCATCCAGTTGGGGAACATAGTATGTCCTCAGTGCAAAGTAGCCAGATACTGCCATCCAATAAAAAGTGCTGGATGGCACACTGACTAGTGGTGCAGCCCAATTTCCACAAAGGGGTTAATTGTACCATCAGTGATAGCCTCAGTTGCTTAAGAGTACAGACGTGCATTGTATAACACTATAATGCTATGAGTGATGCTCACCAATGGATCATCAGTAAACAGTGAACGAATGTTCATGACACAATACTGCTGCAAAGTGAACTCTCACTTGCAGTTTTCAGAAAGATGTACTCTCCGTTTAAGATATTTCTCAGAAAGGTTCCGCTTTGATGGAACCTTTTATTCTCTGCCTTAATATCTCCTTGCCTTGCACGCTTCAGCAACAGCTTTTTATGTAAACTTGATCATGCTTCTGTAATGAACTTTGATATATATTAGCATTGCTAGAGTTTATACTCAAATAAAAATGGTTTTAGGTGTCAGTTTTGTCCAGCAGTTGTGCCAAAATGGGATTGCATTGATACCAACGTAGATCATGAGTACAGTCTGCAGAAACGAAAAGTCACTCTATCATTCTCATCCAATCAGCCCATTCTCCCAAGTATTGCACGTTTTCCTTCATCCCTTTTGAAGATCTCTGATGAACCTTCTGCCATCCATTCAGCCTGCACTTTCCAGAACAACCTACTCTGAATGACAGGTCTCTTCTCTTCCTACAGCTGTTTTATCACTAATCTCATCTTCTGCAACCTCTAGTTATTGGCTCATCTGCAAGAAACAGATTCTTAATTACTCCTTCAAAACCCTTTGTGATCTTAAACACCCCTATTAAATGTCCTTGAAATGCTCCCTCTCCAAAGAGGATCAAGTCCTCTTTCGCCTTTCCATTTATCAGGTGCTCTGAATCCCTCCAGATCATGGTTGATATAGTATTTGCTTAAATTAAATTGTAGCATTAAGCTCCAAGGAGAGGCAGCAGCTCAAACAACATCACATCATAAACCCATACTTTGATCTATTGATATCCTTCATATTTCAGTGAGATGATTCAGTTTGGACTTAATCGTGTACTTAACTAACTGGCATTGTCCCTGAAAAGCACAGAAAGCAAGGACTGAAGGAGATAGCAGAGAAGAAACCTCCAACATTGCTTTTGGTGCACGAATAGCTACTTCCCTTCTTCAGACTGTCTACACCCACCAATGGATGAACAATGAGCAGCATTTGCTGACATATCTAATGGCCTTATCTCTAAAACTTTGGGAGCCTCCAAACGTTATCTGATTCTGTGAAGGCCTTTCTTTCTTCGTGAAATATTAGTTGTATTGTTGTGTCAACAGCTTGAATTATGAGACTGACAAAGGAATGTTCCCTGTCCCAGCCAGGTGCACAAAGGAGGATAATTCAATTACTTTGCTTCATAGTCCCACATCCTATGTTTCTGATAAATAATTAACTAAATAAATATATACTAAAGCCTCAATGGGAGTTTTATCTTGCGCAATGACCCAATGACTTTCAAAGAACTTCAGGTCAGTGATATTAAATGAGTCCAAATCTTTACATTTTCATTGGCATTTCCTTTATATATTACTGAAGGCCTAACATGGAATAGTCTTCCATTCTCAATTCTTTGTTTCCCAAAATGAAGACTGTAGTAGATGGCTGGAGAGTGCACGGTGTTACCCAACTTTCTTTAAAAAGCAACTAATGGCTTCAGAAGTGTGGAAGAATAAATTGGTGTGTTATGGCCTATTTCTTACTTCCACCTCCCAGCCCAATCAAATGAGCAATTTCATGTCTTTCAACAGTGCTATTGAAAAGAATTTAAAATTAATTTGGACTGCCTAAATCACCAAATTATTCATTCCCATCCTCCCTTGCATATCCCCAAATGTAATCGCTCCACCGTTGATAGCTGCACCTTCTACTGCTGGGGTCTTCATCTTCCCTGCTTCTCTCCTTTCTTCTTAAATGCCCTTTAAACTCTCCCACTTTGGCAAAATGTTTGAGCACCAATCCTTATACATCCTCATGAGGAATGGGATTGAATTTATACAAGATGAAAAAAAGACTGAAGAACCCAGCAGGTCGGTCAGTGAGAGGAAGGACCAAGTGGCCTTTCTCTATTCACAGATGGTGACTATAGTGCCATCTGACTAAGCAGTGGTTGATGTGCATACAACAGGATCCTTCTAACCACCTCGATCATCTGCTTTTAATTATATTGATTCAGAGGCAAATATTAGCCTGAATCTAAGGGATAATTTTCCTGCTTTTGGGGAAAAAAACAGCCAGGGAATCTCTTACAATCAGCTGAGTGAGCAGATGAAGACCTCGTCTGAAACACTGGCATTTATCAAATACATATGGACCAAACACAAATTTAGTTGTGTTAACGTCACTCACACTTCATCCTAATGTTAAAGGTATTCACTTGATCCAGAAGCATATTAAAGATTAACTTACAATTGCCAACCTCTGCAGCAAAACAGATTTGATCCAATTATCATTTTATATCAAATTAAACCAATTTCATTCAAAATTGGAAGTACGTGCCAAAGAAGTGTGCACATTGAGATCTTCTGGAGCCTTCAGAGTCACAACCCTTGGGATCCAGTTTGTAGCTTTAACCAATCAGTGAAGGACAACAGTGTTAGGGAGCAAATGATTATGGCCTAATTAATCATTTCTGCAGATCCCCACCACGCAACTACTCACAAGAAATAACATTCATGATCAATAGGAAAATACTGAGGGGAGAGTCTAAATCTTAAGAGCGGAATCTCATGATGAAGAGTTAGCCATTCAGAACTCAGCTGACATAGCTGCCTTTACTCAGAGGACCAGAAGTTCATTAACCAGAGAACTGCTCAGTCATTGGCTATATTTAAGACTAAGGCCACAAGATATAGGACCGCAATTAGGCCATTCAACCCATTAAGCCTGCTCCATCAATCAATCAATACTCATCTTTTTTTTTCTTTACTCAAATCCAATCTCCTGCCTTCTCACTTTTTTAAAACCTCCACCTGTTTATCAATCAAGAGCCAATCAATCAAAAGCCATTATAACAGCTAATTGAAGATTACAACTAATGACTCGGCGGCACAGTAATTAGTAGAACTGATGCCTCATAGAGCCAGGAGCTCAGATTCCGTTCTGGCCTTGAGTGGTGTCCATGTGGAGTTTGTTCTCCGTCTGTGAAACTGCCTCTGGGTACTCTTGTTTCCTTCCATGTTCCAAGAATGTGGAGATTGGTTAGGTAATTGGGCACTGTAATTTATCCCTAGTGTGTAGGTGAGCAGCTGAATCTGGGGAGAGTTGAGGGGCACAGAGGAGAATTTTAAAAATTGGTTTCCTGTATGACTAACATAACCAGGTGAGTGATAGTCAGTGCAGACTCGGCGGACTGTAGAACCTCCTTTCATACTATTTCTTTCTGTTACTATGACAAACATGGGGATTGGGTGGAAAAGTTCATATTGGCAGAGAATCAATAGAATTTTACAAAATACAAGACCGGGGCTTGTAAAACATCACAGGCTACTCTTTCTAGTCCATACAGTCTAAGTGTAACGTAGATACCAAATTAACATCACAGCAACTGAAAAGGACTTTGTGAAAAAAAAAGATACTGGCCAAGCTTTCATGGGAACTGATGGAGCAACACCACTGATCTCAAAAAATGCTAGGTGCAAATATTGAACGAGCTCTGAAAGGGAGGTTTCCCCCTTCCCATTAAGTGGCAGATAAAGTGAATCCCTGACACCCATCAATTCAACTGAACAATTAATCATAGGGGGAAAAATAGAAATGAAATGCACAATTTTTATACTACCATTAAATTAATATCTTAAATAATGACTAGACCTTATGCAGGATTACAGACCAGGAAAAGATAAACTTTTATCTTTAAATTCTCCAGAGTTTGAAGTATTATACTAAAGGGAATTACAGCCGACATGGAGATTAAAAAAAAGAAATCATAGCTAAGAAGTTGTTGAGCAATGATTATACTTTGGCACGCCTTTTCAAATTGGTGTAACAGAGCACAACATTTTTATAGTTTCAATAATTTACAAATACCTGATGTCCTCATCAGCTCATCCACTTCTCAGCAAATACGGAGCAATTGGCAGTGAGGAGGAAGACTTCAGACTGCAGGAAAATAGAGACAGTCTGGCCAGAAAAGTGACAAGTAGAATTTAATCCAGAGGAATGTGAGCTAATGCATTTGGGGAGGTCCAAGAAGGCAAACGTATATACAATAAATGGGAACATATTGAGTTTTGTGCAAAGCAGAGGGTCCTTGGAGTTTATGTGTACAGATCCTTAAAAAGAGTATGAGGAAAAGTTAATAAGATGGTTAAAAGGACATATGGAACATTCTCCATTAATAGCCAAAGCAGCAAATCTAGAAGCATGGAGGCAATGCTAGAACAGAGAGCACATCAATTAGGCTCAGCCACTGCATTGCAGGAATGATAGGGTGCGGACAAGATCCCTCAGAATCAGGAATGACAGGGTGCCAATGCGGTCCCTCAGAATCAGGAATGATAGGGTGCGGACAAGATCCCTCAGAATCAGGAATGACAGGGTGCCGATGCGGTCCCTCAGAATCAGGAATGATAGGGTGCGGACGAGATCCCTCAGAATCAGGAATGATAGGGTGCGGACAAGATCCCTCAGAATCAGGAATGAAAGGGTGCGGACAAGATCCCTCAGAATCAGGAATGACAGGGTGCAGACGAGATCCCTCAGAATCAGGAATGTCAGGGTGCCAATGCGGTCCCTCAGAATCAGGAATGATAGAGTGCAGACGAGATCCCTCAGAATCAGGAATGATAGGGTGCAGACGAGATCCCTCAGAATCAGGAATGATAGGGTGCGGACGAGATCCCTCAGAATCAGGAATGATAGGGTGCAGACGAGGTCCCTCAGAATCAGGAATGATAGGGTGCAGACGAGATCCCTCAGAATCAGGAATGACAGGGTGCAGACGAGATCCCTCAGAATCAGGAATGACAGGGTGCCAATGCGGTCCCTCAGAATCAGGAATGATAGGGTGCGGACGAGATCCCTCAGAATCAGGAATGATAGGATGCAGATGAGATCCCTCAGAATCAGGAACGATAGGGTGTAGGCGAGACCCCTCAGAATCAGGAATGGTAGGATGCAGACGAGATCCCTCAGAATCAGGAACGATAGGGTGCAGACGAGATCCCTCAGAATCAGGAATGATACGGTGCAGACGAGATCCCTCAGAATCAGGAATGATACGGTGCAGACGAGATCCCTCAGAATCAGGAATGATAGGGTGCAGACGAGATCCCTCAGAATCAGGAATGACAGGGTGCAGACGAGATCCCTCAGAATCAGGAATGATAGGGTGCAGACAAGATCCCTCAGAATCAGGAATGATAGGGTGCAGACAAGATCCCTCAGAATCAGGAATGATAGGGTGCGGTCGAGATCCCTCAGAATCAGGAATGACAGGGTGCAGACGAGATCCCTCAGAATCAGGAATGACAGGGTGCGGACAAGATCCCTCAGAATCAGGAATGACGGTGCGGACAAGATCCCTCAGAATCAGGAATGATAGGGTGCAGATGAGACCCCTCAGAATCAGGAACGGTAGGATGCAGACGAGATCCCTCAGAATCAGGAACGATAGCGTGCAGACGAGATCCCTCAGAATCAGGAATGATACGGTGCCAACGAGGTCCCTCAGAATCAGGAATGGTAGGATGCAGACGAGATCCCTCAGAATCAGGAATGATAGGGTGTAGGCGAGATCCCTCAGAATCAGGAATGATAGGGTGCAGACGAGATCCCTCAGAATCAGGAATGACAGGGTGCGGACGAGATCCCTCAGAATCAGGAATGATAGGGTGTGGACGAGATCCCTCAGAATCAGGAATGATAGGGTGCGGACGAGATCCCTCAGAATCAGGAATGATAGGGTGCAGACGAGATCCCTCAGAATCAGGAATGACAGGGTGCGGACAAGATCCCTCAGAATCAGGAACGACAGGGTGCGGACAAGATCCCTCAGAATCAGGAACGATAGGGTGCGGACAAGGTCCCTCAGAATCAGGAATGATAGGGTGTAGGCGAGATCCCTCAGAATCAGGAATGATAGGGTGCAGACGAGATCCCTCAGAATCAGGAATGATAGGGTGCGGACGAGATCCCTCAGAATCAGGAATGACAGGGTGCAGACGAGATCCCTCAGAATCAGGAATGATAGGGTGCGGACGAGATCCCTCAGAATCAGGAATGACAGGGTGCGGACAAGATCCCTCAGAATCAGGAACGACAGGGTGCGGACAAGATCCCTCAGAATCAGGAACGATAGGGTGCGGACAAGGTCCCTCAGAATCAGGAATGATAGGGTGTAGGCGAGATCCCTCAGAATCAGGAATGATAGGGTGCAGACGAGATCCCTCAGAATCAGGAACGATAGGGTGCGGACAAGGTCCCTCAGAATCAGGAATGATAGGGTGCAGACGAGATCCCTCAAAATCAGGAATGATAGGGTGCAGACGAGATCCCTCAGAATCAGGAATGACAGGGTGCAGACAAGATCCATGAGAATAAAAATCAGGTTCAATATCACCGGCACATCTTGACATGTTAACTTTCGGGCAGTGGTACAAGGTAATACATGATAATATAGAGAAATCTGTTGAATTCCACTAAGTATACATGTACGTACACCAAATAGTAAATTTCAACAAGTAGTGCAAACACAGAAACAAAAATGTTGTGAGGTAATGCTCATGGGTTCAATGTCCGTTTAGGAATCGGATGGCAGAGGGGAAGAAGCTGTTCCTGAATCGCTGGATGTGTGCTTCTGTACCTCCTGTCTGATGGTAACAATGAGAAGAGGGCATCCCCTGGGTGGTGTGGTCCTTAATCATGGACGCTGCCTTTGTGAGGCACTGCTCCTTGATGATGTCATGGATACTATGGAGGTGAGTGCCCATGATGGAGCTGACCATGCTTACGTCTCAGCAGCTTATTGTGATCCTGTGCAGTAGCCCCCACCCCACCACCAGACACCGATGCAGCCAGTCAGAATGCTCTCCACAGTACATCTGTTGAAATTTTCAAGATACCTCCAGATCTGCGAAAAGATTGGTAAGCCAGGGCTATTTCTTTGAAACAAAAAATGCTGAAGATAGATAGAGGGGTATACAGTTATAAAGAGTTTAGAGAGATTAAATAAAGGGGATCTAGTTCTCGTGACAGAAAGATCAATGAGATTTAAAGTGAATGGTTTCAAGATGAGAGAGAAAGTAAGGATTTTGTTTCCATTCAGAGGATGCTGAGGGCCTGTGACTCCCCCCACCCCCCGAAGGAGTGATGGGTTGAAAACAATTTGTGGAGGTTTAACTGAGGAATGGTGTCCTGCAGGACTGCCAGTACTGTTGAAAAGTGGGGTCAGGCAGGGGAGCGGTTTCACAAAGGTCTCAGACACACAGGGCTGCACGTGCTCTCAGTGTTGTAACTGCTCCATGGCTCTCAGGATTGTGTGAAGGTTGGAAAACAACACAACTGGTAGAAAAACAGGCAGTCGGTTAAAGCAACATCTGGATCTCTGGG
The DNA here is from genome assembly GCF_048418815.1 of Hemitrygon akajei. NCBI lineage: Eukaryota > Metazoa > Chordata > Chondrichthyes > Myliobatiformes > Dasyatidae > Hemitrygon > Hemitrygon akajei. The sequence continues at coordinate 73,677,234 of NC_133130.1, read as the reverse complement.
ATTAACTGGCCACGTGTGTCCTCTAGGGTCAATGCCACAGTTGTTGCTTTTGTCAATATACAATTATAACCATGAAATCCAAGCCTTTTGCTCAAATAGAAATGTCAGATTTAAAGTAGAGGGAAAATTCTAAGCTTGGGAGGGATGGGGAGGAGTTTCCAGATCTTCAAACTTGTCCTTTTAAATTGAGGCAAATGAGCAAGTGCTCTTCTCGCTTTGACGGCACCTCAGAAACATTCACTAAAGCTACTTCCTAAATGCTCTGTTTCCTCATTAATGTTTTCGCCAACCTGATAAAAAACCTCACCAATATTTCTGCCACAGCCCAATAGTTACGGCAAATTGTGAAAATGGGTTTGGCCCTTAGTCATACAAACTATCCGGCCTGTTAGCAACTACAGGTCATTGCAACCGTACTGGCAAGTATCTACAACTCATTCTCAGAATTATTTATTTACTTATTTACGTATTATTATTGTATTTGCACAGTTTTGCATTTTGGCACGTTAGTTGCTTGTCAGTCTGTGTGCAGCTTTTCGTGATTCTACTGCATTTCTTTCTCTACTGTGAATGCCTGCAAGAAAATGAATATTATATATGTACTTAGATAATAAATTTACTTTGAAGTGTTCAAGAGGAAGACCCAGGAAAACTGGTCACCTGATCTTAAAAGTGTGGGTTATTGCATCTTCCTTTCTGGCCACTAGATGGAGCAGCCCTGGCATGGAGCGATGGGATGGAATTTCCACTATGCAGTCATTAACGGAGTAGTGTGGAACAGCTTTGAAGGATGCTTGGGGAAATCTCAACTAAGCCCACAGGACCAGACAGCTATTTCCAATGTCTCTGAGCAGTTTTTATCTACGCCCACCACATGCCCCCATCCCCAGGCCTAAGCTCTTCCAAAGTGAAAGCAGGAGTGAATGTAATCCTAGAGAAATCAGTTGGAACAAATGGGTAAAGGAAAAAAGTTGTCAATGTACAAAGAGCTTCAAATTATTTTTGATGTCTCAGTTCAAGTAGAAGCAGAAGAGTAAATATGTTGAAATTATATTTATTAAGACAGGCTGAAGTTTTACAACAGTTGAACATATTTGTTCTACAGAATACTTGTGGTATGAATTATTACCTAGTCCCCTGATTGCTGTGAAAAGCTATTTTGAAACATGTATAAGATCAAAGTGTCCAAAGCCTAAGAGTTTATTCAAGGTTGTGCTCTGGGAATTTTCAAGGAAATCTGATACAGTGCTATTGAAGTAGTAAGTCAGTCGGTTTCCGTCTGTAGCTCTGACATCCTGTTGACAATTACTACTTGTAAGGTTGTAAAAGTTACTCAAAATAAGTTGACTATATATCAGAAAGTGGATTGTATGTTATACAGGAGGGCAACATACATAAATAAGTAAGCCTCCTTAAGATTTCTAATGACAATCCCCGAACATCAGCAATTTGTACAGCCAGAAAATTGCCCTTGGAAATTATTCTTTAATTTACAAGTATCGTTTGCTCTCCTGTCAAAACAGTGCAAGTGAGTCAATTTTGTGAAGTATTAATTACTAGTAATAAGACAGGTTATTTCATATTTTATTTATTCAAAGTGGAGGCGCATCCAACTAGGTTACAGACTACACATAGTGGGCCAGAGGAAATCTCTGCCAATTTGTTGTAAACATTAGGTATACTAGTAACATCCATGTACGTATGTAGGTATCTCAAATCCTTCATGGCCTCTTTCTTTGCTTTCTTAATACATCTGATCCTTTGTGACCTTTTGCAGCTGGTCCCTATTTAAGTAACTCGCTCCAAAGGTTCGTATATTTTTATTACTGTTTAGGATTGGTTTGTTCAGATTCTCTGCAGCATATTGAAAAAAGTGGGGGGAAAAAATACCTGTTTTTATTCCGTTTCAATAGCACCGCCAAACAGATGGCCACTGAACAGCAACAAGAACAATTATAAACATTTCTGCGAACCAGGGAGTTCTAGTTACCTCTCTCTAGGAACATGAGGTATGACAATTAACATTGAGAGTCAGAAGAAAAGAGGAGAAAATAACTCAGTCTTAATAATAGACTTTTCAGGAAAAAGGACAGTAGTCCACTCACATCATCGGAACATACTATAGTTTAATATTTCCAGGTGTGCTGTTGCCAATGGACTAGCAAGTCCAGACATCTACAACATTTATCTATCAGTTCCCTGGATTCCGACCCCTGCAGCAATAGATTCATCCATGTCAATATTCTGCATCGTGTTTCACTGAGTACCATTGTGCTGGACAGTGAAAAGAGTATTGAACTTGGTGAAAAGCAGTTCCATTAGTCACCGACATCCTGAGCAGTACATTCTTCACTCTGAGATTGGAAGCCAGATTTTTACCAACCTTCCTGGGGAGAATAGTGTTGGTGGGAGGGGGAGGCTCCAATCTGTATCTTGGTTACCTTGAGGCTTTGGTGTATCAATGCACCCTGATCATCGTCCTCCCTTTCCCCTTCGTTAATCATAGATCCTCCCGAACTCCTTCAGATTCAGGGTTATTTATTGATCACATGTACATCGAAACGAGCAGTGAAATGCACCATTTGCCTAAACAAATACAACTTATGGGTGTGCTGGGGATAGCCTGCCAGTGTAGACACACAATCCAGCACCAACATAGTATGCCCACAATGCTAATCCTAACTCAATCCAGCTGCTGCTCATTCAGCATTTCTAGATCTGCCCTATGATCAGCAGATCCTAATTTCTTAACCTTAGTGAAAACTCCATTCACATTTTTGCAGTCTCTCCAATTGAACAACTTGATGGGATCTCTGACATCCCTAAATTCTGGCTTCTTTATTTTGCTCACTCTGGTATTGGCAGCCATTATTGGAACCAACTCTTCCTTTTACTTCCTGTCCCATGTTTGCTTTTGGGTTAAAAGGCAGGGTCTTTTATTGAGGGATTTCTGGTGGGTTTATACTTGAACACTGGAAACCACCCTATCTGTATAGGAGCCGGCAATGAACTGAGCACCACAGTATAGTCTGGATCGCTGAACCAGGAAAAGGTTATGACACAAATCCATTCTGTCAAAGCTAGTTTAAAAATTTCTGCCCAGCCTAGTCCCAATCTCCAACACTTGGTTCATAGCCACCGCTCTTCCGTTACAATGAAAGCACATTGTACTTGGTCAATAGGGCATTCAGGTTGGTGCAGAAATGACTAAAATTAGCCTGCACTTTGTTTCAGCATTTTGGAAAGCCCATGCGCACGCTCTTAGCTTGTCACTCCCCTTGACTGTAAGCGGTGCAACTTGTACTAGTGTGTGTACTCGTGCAAAGGACAACAAACCTGGCTTTGACAAGCCGGAGTAAAGCTTGCAGATGTGCAATATCCAACAATGGTCATCCCACTGGAAAAGGATTCAGAATATTAACACTCAGAACTCTCTGATTTACAGTTCTCGTTGAATCTTCTTGTTAAAATTGCTCTTGCCGCTAAACAACAAATTTCACAACATAGTATAGGTCGGTGGTAATAATGCCGACTCTGATTCTGAATAGAAATGGGACTGAAAATAAAGGGAGACGTACATGTTACGGCTTAAACAAATTCACTTGTTTTACATCATCCCCCGCCGTTCAAATACCCCTTCTGAAAAGAAGTAATTGAGAATGGGGAACAGAAAGAGACAGTGGCAGAGGCAAGTGTCACAAGTAAGACCTCAGGAAAATGAAATGGCTTTTAAAGGGGGCAAAATGTGACAGAGATATACAAGTAGCGAGTATGGTGCTGAAGCTCTGGAAGCCTTAAGGTTCTCTCCGGGATTTTCATCTGTCATTGGAAGGCAAACCTCCAGTCACCTGAGGGGCTAGGATCAAGAATTGCCTTCTCAAAGATCGCTCTTCCCTTGTTCACCTTACACTCTTTCCCTCTCTCACACTCCCGCCTCCCCTCCAACACTGCCACCACCCACCCCCCTGTGACTGGTTGTAGAAGTTTATAAATCAACAAACAAAACAAAACGAGATGCTGAAAGGGGAAATGCTGGGGATACTGCACAGCTCAGACTGCGTCTGTGGAGCGATAAACCCCTGGTGAAGAACTATCAGCCTGAAACACTAACTGACTCTCTCCACTGATGCTTTCTGGTGCACTGATAATTTCAGCATTTTCTTTCTTAATTTCATTTGATGATAGTCCACTGTAAAGGAATTCTTACCATGACATACAAAATCATGCCAAGAAAACTCACTACTCTAAATGGAGGTCAACAAAACCTGCTTTATCCAAATAAAGGATGTTCTCAAGTAGGAGGCATTGTATTCCCACCATTTTAGGCAATTGGGGGCACACAGATAACTTTAAGATTACCTATTCCCATCCATACAGGAGATATGGCAAGAGAAATGAGAGGTTCCATTCAAAAAGAACCTGTTTAACTGACAGGGTATCATGGGACCGTGTGTGTGTTGGGAGCTGTGGAGTCAACGGGAGGCAGGGAACGATAAACTCTAATTACATCCAGTGAGTAACTTCCACTGTAAGGGAGCAGAATGAAGTTTGCTGAGGATTAACGTCCCAGCAGCACTGCCCCCCTCCAGACTGTCACCACAAGGACAATGTATTAGTTTGATGATGGTGGGTGAGAGTACGCCAGCTTTGGACGAGGTTTCACTGCACTTCCCTCGGGGGGGTGTAATACCAACACTGCATCGTTAGTCCATCTGTTGTGGCTTTGTTTGAAGACGGGCATTGACAATGTTCGTTCTGTAGGACTGGGCTGGTATAGATATGTAGCAGGAACGATATGGACTGCTGCAATGCAACTGGCTGGATGCTTCCTGGTACGGCTCACTCACCGATACTTGCCATGTGTGAACTTGGATAACTGTGTGCTGCCACACTCCACGCCAACAGCACACCTGCAACCACGGGTGGCAAAGAGAATAAAGCAAATGTTCCTGAACTTCTCCAAATGAAAGGGCCAAGGTCCCAATGAAATGCACTGACTTACATTGAATGAGTTTAGTCACTTCCCCTGAGGTGAGTAACAGCAATTTTATATTAAAGTAATATACCCTGAACTAATACAGAGAGATTTCACTCAGAGCTTGCCCACTGAAAATGTGTTTCTACACGATGTCCCTTTTGGCCCATTGGAACAGTATAGTCTAGGCCAAGCTGGCTGAGCTGTTGCATTATAACCCAGACCGATCTGGCACAGTGCCTTTTCTCCCGTACTCTCCTGTAATATAATTTCACCAGGATAGGTGACTCCTCAGTGTTACCTTCTTCACACGGACAGCAAACTTAGTCTGCAGACAGGTTTCCTAACTTCTCTCCTGAAAAGCAGGGCTCTAATTTTTAGATGTTGCCCCCAATCCAGTCTCCCCAGCCTACAGAAATACATTATCAACCCTATCAATTCCCTTGTATCTTCACTGGTAGAATTAAATCATCTTCTGGATATGAGTCTTTGTGATCACTTTTTGAAATTTAACCCAGAGTCCATAATGGTAAATTTATAGAAAATTTACGGAAATGTGCCCCTTCCGTACCGAGTCTATTCTTGTTTAAGCATGATATCTGTAACCATTATATGTTTTTTTGTATGATGTGCAAGGGCACCATTCAGACTATTGAGTCTACGGCAGTTGTCAGAACATTCCTCAATTTCCCTAGAACACTCTCACATCCCCATGATTTCCTCACAATTACAGTATAGCACTAACCATCCAAACTGAACACAATACTCCAGCTACATCAAGGTGTGGACAGGAATTTAAATTTTGGTGGGACATCTGCAACTGCCTTCAGCACCTCGTCATTCCTGATTTTTTATTTCTACACCCCTTCAGGAAGGTGAGATGCAGGATAGGGAGTGGAACTCACTTGGTGCAGCATCTAATGCAGCTAAACCACACCAGACCAAGAAAAGAAACGTGGGTGAAATTGGTCCATGGTGACACTACAGACGAGTGAGACTAGATCGATAACTGACTTCACAAGAGGTATCAGGCAAGGAGCAGTCATTTACAGGTGCTCATGAAATCATAGACAAACAGATAGGCCCCACGGCCCACCAGGTCTGCTTTGACTGTTGGACACCCTTTTACACTCACCCCATTTTAATGCCCTCGCCTACACACCTACACACTAATGGCATTTTTCAAGAACCAACTACCCTATCTGTATGTCTTTGAGATATGGGATATAACCGAAACACCCGGGTGGGGGGGGGGAGGGGGGGGGTGGACTCCATGTGGTCACAGGGTGTACGTACAATCAAACCGCACACAAATTGCGGTTCAGGATGGAACCAGGGTTCCTGGAGCTGGGAGGCAGCAGCTCTAGTATTTGCCCCCACCAGCCTTGCCTGCTTTTTCACTTCACCCCTACAGTACCTCAGCCACCAGCTCTTTGCAGAGAAGGATCACAAACAGCTTTCTTTTTGCCTGCTGTGATGAGAGTTGTACATGATGCAAAGCATTGAATGTGGGCCAGGAGATGTGTCATTGACAGAGAGGGGGAGTAATTTCCAAGTGGTTGGTTTAGATTAAGGAAACTTGTAATCTTGATTTCATTAAGTTGCATTGGCTGGCCTAGGTTTTACACAGTAAATTACTTACATAATTTACTGTGAACTTCGAGCAGAATTACTCACTAAGCAATGGCTCTAGTGGCAGTTACAAATGGCACGATTACATATTGGCACCATGTAACTTTGACCAAGCTAACAGCAACTGACACAGCTGAACTGTTCTGACCTGTTCTCATATAATTCCACCATTTAACATCAGTTGATCAGTAACCAAATCTGATTACCAGCATTCAGATATGACATTCCAAACAATGCAGTAACCAGATAAGATCAACTCCAATAACATTTAATTTAATAGAAACAAATGGAATTAAGGAATTAATTTTCCCGTAACTTAAAGTTATGTTCCACAGCTGAGCAGAGAGGGGTCCTCACAGCACAAAAATCCACTATGCCAACGATTACAGAAAGTTCCTCGAGCATCACAAAGACTTCAAAAGCCGCAGTTAGCTGGGTTAAAGGCACTTTGCAGGGGATAAGTGCAGCTGGCAGTTAGCAAGGGATGGAAAGTGAATGTGTTCCTAATTTTACTTTTTTACCTTTCATCCCATAAATAGAGAAAAAAAAACAGGCAAGTTAACCCATGGATTAAACAGTGCCAGTCAAAGCAGGTTATGGGCCAGTTTGAAGAGGGCAGTTCACCAACAAATTCACAGGGCACTGAAAGGGCTTGAAATGAGGCCATTCCGTTGTTCACTTCACCACTGCGGATCATATGAAAGGAATTAAGAAAGTCAGAGTCCTGGTTGTTGGAGGATTTCCACATGCGAGGATGTTAGGGAAGGGCTTGGCTACATGGGATTGTGGTTGGCATGAGGCTGGGCTGACAGGTTGGAAGTAAGGGACTGGGAGAATGAGGAGGACCCAGATGTGTAGACCTTAAATGGAACCTAGCCATGGAGGGTTGTCAGTGCCAGACTCCATGTCCCACAGCCAGATGGGCAGGAACTGTTTCTACATCCCAGTCTAAATCCCAGTCTAAATCTAAAATCCCAGGAGTGATCAGGCCTTGAACCCACAGATCCTGATTCAAAGTCAACTGGAAGCAATCATCAGTTCTTCAGAAACCTTAAAATTATTGGGAGCTGCATTGTGAAAATCTGAATAGTTTATCAGCAGCACACTGCCTAAAAATAGTTTCTTGTCTCCAAATGAAAACTGCCGGATTGATTCATTACCATCTTTCTGTGTGCGCTTACATCGAATTTTATACATGCTTCATTTTCCTCATTGGCACACAGACAGGGCACATTGATCAGCTGCTGTTGAAGAGATCAGGCACCTTGTGCAATAGGGGACAATAACTCAAAACAGGAGCAGAAGCTGAACTAACAGGTTTATTCAGCGCCTATTTACAGTTGAAAAGGGGCCCATAGACATTATGAAGCCCATCAGTTCTAATATTCTCCACAAGGTGGAACAATTGACAGTCATAACAACATCACTTCCATGTTCCATCTCCACTTGCCACATTAATGTGCCCTGCAAGTTTCAAAGGAAATAAAATTGCTGGGAGGTTTGATCATAATCACACCGTTATTGACAGGCCGGAGAAAGATTTGAGCTGGTAATAGTCTTTACTTTGGAACCAATTGAATGTACAGTCAAAATTTAAAAAAAAAAATACAGCAGTGAAGGTACAATTCACTAACCAGTTCAGATGTTTCTTTATTGCTTGTTATGTTCTGCTTATACCCATCATGTTAAAAAAGCACCATTATCAATCAAATTGATCCTCAATGTGTTTACAATGATCTACCCAAGACATGCACGGCTTAGTCCAATGAATTGTCTACAAGTTTGATGGTTATGGTTCGTACATCAGGAATTAATGTGAGTTATACTCCAAGGTTGGATCTGAGCACACAGGCCATGCCAATTAGATAGAAGTTTCATCTTTTTCACTGCTATCTACACGGCATTTCATTAGTGCAAAACTCCGAGATCCCAATGAGTAATGCTACCATCAAGCAGTACATCTGCAACATTCAGCTGTTGAATTATAGAGACAAAATTACTTTATTTCTTTGCTATTTTGTCGGTTCTGACTTATTTGAAGAAACGCAAGGAGAGATAAATACTGTTATAAGAATTACTGAATTAACAACAGCAGCGATCAAGCACACTACCCATGCATTCTGTTCTGAACACAAAATTAGCATTATGCGCGGGCTTGAAGCAAGAGAAAATTCCATACTTTGCTTTCTATGGAATTTATCAAAGCAGAAGAGTGAAATACCTGAAATAATGGAACTTTAATTCTATAATTGAAATGAGAACCCAATCCGGCCTCAGCAATGGAAAACTGCAGACCACCTCTTGCACTACCGTGGAATTGTCCCCGTGTTTCTTTTTTGCACAGACTTTTACCTCCGCTGTCTCTTATCATTTATGTGTAATTTACATCTTGTGTACCATCGACTGAATCTACGTGCTTCTGACGCTGCGGCAAGCAAGCTTGTCGTCGTACCTGCTCCTCACCGTTCTTAACCGTGTGACAATAAACTTGGTGCGTGCAGACGAATAATTGGCAAGTTGCAGGACCACCCTTCTGCTCCGGTACTACAAGGCTTTCAGTATCTTTCACCCAAGATTACAGCCACATAAGGCTAAATTTTATACACAGTCACTTCCTGTGTCCGTTCAATTTCTGTATCAATTTCCACAGGTTTACAAATCATCAAGCCTCATCACAGACCCACCCACAAAGGTGGCAGCATCACCCCAACCCAATTAACCAATGCGTGCTTGGTTCCCAAACCTGGAGGATTCTTTACTGCAAAGGGACATTTAGAGGTTAAATTCCAGTGGACCAATGAGCTTTCGGGTCTGGAGGGTTGTGTGAATTCATGAGGAAGGGGTTGATTAAGGCTGGGGAGGGAATGTAGTGATTTGGACCAGGATCAGGTCCGGAGTTTGTTGTAAAGATCCTCTGCAGCATACCCAATCTGCCCTACATATGATTCCACTCCCAATAAGGTGATGTTGATTTTGAATGTTTTCTGAAATAGCTCAGAAACTCAAACCTAAACAAATACGGAAGTCATCAACTACACAGAAAGTAGTCAGACAGGCTAATCCACAGCTGTCCATCCAGACCCATTAACAACTGAGACTAGGAAACACGCTGTGAGTGTTGCCCTACAGAGTAAGCTTGTATACTCACATCGCCATCTTTCGCAGTGACCTGTCCAGCCTAGAGGAGCGAGGTATCCAAGCTGAGGCATAGAGCTGAGCAGATCTGAGTCTTAAAATTGGGAACCATGAAATTCTCTCCAAATTTTTTATGTCTCCATCTGATTAACACACACTAATACCGACAGCTGCTGCTTAAACATGCTTCCCTTTTGATGCCGCTTGAAGCAGGAAAGTGGAGAACAAACTCCAGGTCAGTTGTCTGCATCCAAGGCCTGGTTAATCACAATACTGTTTCTGCAGCTAAGGAATCCTGACCTAGCAAGTCACAGTCTCAGAATATAGGAAGTCTATTTACAATGGAAGTGGGGAGAAGAATTGTTCATGGGAGGTGAATTTTTGCAGTTCTCTATCCCAGAGGGTTGTGGAGGTGCAGTTGTTGGTTTGATTTAAAATGGAGGTCTATTCGTTTCTGGATATCAAGGAAGCAATGAATGGGTATAGGATAGGAAAACAATGAGGAGGAAAGGTCAGTCATGATTTTTTTGAAAAGCAGAGAAGGTTTAAGGATCTGACTGATCTTCTCCTAACTTTATTATTTATATTCCGAGGTGATTGTGAGGTGCAAACTGAACAAACTGGACAGGTTACATTCTGAGGTGACTGAACTGCAAACTGGACAGATTATATTCTGAGGTAATTGTGAGCTTCAAACTGGACAAATTATATTTGAGGTGATTGTGAGCTGCAAACTGGACAGATTATATTCTGAGGTGATTTGAGCTGCAAACTCAACAAACTGGACAGATATTAACTGATTCCTCACACCTTGGTTAACACACAGCCCAAGCACGAAAGTGTAAAACAACAGCAAAACACTGCAGTCAGTAACAAGGGGACTTGGTTAAAGGTTTCAGGTAGAGAGATCAGAATGTTTTAGGGAAACTTCTTTTGCTTAAAGCTGGGATTTGAGAGTCAATGTTTTGTAGGTTAATCGAGGCAGAAGTGGTCCTCATGTTTAAAAATTACAATGCTGTGGCATAATGTATAAGGTTATAGACTGAAACCTGGAAAGGGGATTAATCTCAACAGCCATTCTATGGGCTGGAATAATCACTGTGGGCCAAACAGCCTCATTTCTGCCCCAGTTTACATTAAATGATTGCATAAAATTAATCTCTTCAACACTCTTGCAAAGATGTCTAAATTACAACCACCAGCACAGGATAATGTGATGCTTTTTAATTGCCTTGCATTCGCCAGATTAATCCTGCTTCCCCTGCTGCACCACAGTGAACAATTCCAAGAAACAATTGTACCTTTGCAATTCACAGATAATCCACTGCAGGCATGTTTGGAAACATCCCCAGTCACTGCGTTTATGCACATTTGAGAAAGAGTCTCCCTGGGAGTATAGCAAATCATTCAAACATCTTGTAATTGTCATAGAAAATCAAAAAGGGGCAAAGGAGTTCAACGTGATAAACTAACTGTGCCCTGTGGGGATTTTAATGGTAATCCCTTTCAGTTAGAGACCTCTATCTAACCACGCAATCTCAAGATACACTATTTATCCTTCTTTGTACAAAAAAGTGGCCCCTGAGGAACTACCGTCCACCCTGTTTGGTCCATAATGGAGCAGCTTCCACTGGTACATGAAAATAGACTTGAAAGTTAAATTAGATAATTACATTCTGTATAGGAAGAGGAACTTATTTGATTTGTAGTGTGCCCTGGATAATAAAATGCTCTGAAAAGGTTAAAAAGCAATTAGGCAATTGTATTGGGTAAAATGTTGTCAACAGCAACCAAATTTTGCATTCCTCATGACTGACGTTTAAAGGCAGAAAGCTTGCTTTTCCAGATCGCTGAACAGACGGGCACCTCCGGTTTAGTCTGGTGTCCTTGCAACCCTTGTTCATTTTAATGAGCCAGATCCTTCAAAGAACTAATAACAAGTGATTCTTCCCTGTGGGCACAGAGTTTAGATGTGGCAGCTTCGAAGGGACGCTCGCACATCCTTGGTGTGATGGGGCGGGCCTTGTCAGCACACATTCTGATCCACACATTTTTTTTTAAGATGACCACTGAGGGGGTGGGAGATTGAGGTCATCTCTTTGTTTACCCCTCCTTGCACTTGCCCCTGACCAGTTGAACTCTGTTCCTACCTCCAGCACTAGTAGCCTCCGCATTCACCACTCGGACCTGTCCTTCTCCAGGATTTGAAATCGCTCTGGCTTTCAGCTGAGGCGACCCAGGGCTTGGGAATTTCATGCCAAAACCACTGCCCCCTCACCATTCTCTCTCCAAGGCTTCCTTAACACTCCTGAAACAGTTTACAGTCTGCCCAATGAATGAATACCCCAGAGTCAAACAAGACTTGTTAAATGCTCTTGTGAAGTGACGTAGGAAATTTAAATATCTTAAAAGTGTGGGTAAATGTGCAAGCTGCTGTTACCATGCAATCCAAACAACTTCTGTTTCAAATACAAATATACAATTAGTACTTTAGTTGAAAAACTTCTGATCATATAAAATAATGATACGATCGTATTAAGCCTATTATCACAAAGATTGAATGTCTACAAGAAAATGAATCTCAAGGTATATATAGTGATATTATATGTACTTAGATAATAAATTTATTTTAAATTTTGATTGACTTACTCTGCTAAACACGGTGAAATACAACAAGCCTCCTCCTTCTTAGAAACTGGCTCTATCTTGCCCACTCCTCATTGCCTGGTCAATGTTCCGGCTGTAATATGCACAATTCTAAACATTGTTCTCTTTAAGAGCTGAAGCAAAACTTCAGTTATGAAATCTAAACGTAATATACTTTCCTGACTTAATACAGATTTGCTACCGACTTTTGATGATAACAAAATCTTGATGTTTGTTTAACATGGAGACTTTCAAATTAGGTAATGCACCCCCCGGAGGCATCAACTGATACAGAAAGCAAAATAAATATATCATCTCTGAAAGTAGAGTGGAAAACATTGGGGTGTTGTGGGAGACTTCATTGCATTTTCCAGTTTGTCCAGAGGTTTCCATCAGAGATACAAGCAAGCTTCAGTCCTAAATTTCCACTGTCTGTAATGCCCTGTGTCCATCACAAAGGTTCAAAAGCAGCAGTCAATTTATACGCAGGATATTCCCTAGATACCAGCTGATAGTGCTGACTGGTTGGAGCAATTTTATTCAAAACCTCGTTGGTTGCTCCAAAGCCTTATCACACAATAGAAATGAACTACAAGTAGCCTTGAAGCTTCAGACAGGGACAGGGATGTGAATGTGAAGCAAATGGTGTGAGGGATCGGCAGTAGAAACAGACAGACAGACATACTTCACTGATCCCGAGGGAAAGAGTGAGCAGTTTCAATTTCCCAATGTCGACATCTTTGAAGGTCAATCCTGGTCCCAATATATTGACACAATTACCAAGAAGGCACATCAGTGGCTGTATTCCACTAGGAATTTGATGAGATTTGGACTCTTGGAAATTCTACAAGTATACCACAAAGAGTATTCTAAATGTTTGCACCACCATCTGGTAGAGAGGAGCCACTGAACAGATCAGGAAAAGCTGCGGAGGGTTGCAAACTCAGCCAGCTCCATCACGGGCGCTAATCTCCCAGCACTGAGGACATCCTCTAAAGGGAACGCCTCCAAAAAGTGGCATTAATCACTAAGAAACCCCAGCACCCAGGACATGCTTTCTTCTTATTACTCCCATCAGAGAGGAAGTACAGGAGCTTGAAGACACGCATCCAACATTTCAGAAACAGCTTCTTTCCCTCCACTATCAGCTTTCTGAATCAACCCATGAACACTGCCTCACTAATTTTCTCACGTTTTGCACTACTTCCTTAATTTAGTTTGTACATACTGTAACTCCAAAACATAAAATTAATCAAAAGAAAAATAGAAAGGTGGGCATAACTGTGTATGTTTATTTTTTACTTTAGCGAGGCTGAAATGGAGGCTATTGGGAACACTTCTGGCTACTTTGCAGCTCCCCCCCCCCCCACCAAGAAATTTGTGCCCATGAATGGTCCAGTAAAATCCACATGAATCCCCAGCCAATGCAATGCAGGCTATTGCCAGGGCTAAAGGGCACTGCTCGTCATTTTCTGTACGTGTTGGTGTAGTACCCCTGAAAAAGGCAGATGATGAATGAAACACAGAGGCTGCATTGTCTATTCCCCAGTAACATTATGGTGAATCAAAATAAATGATAGTACATCCAGTTAACTGTATAACAAAAGGCAATGAGATGTGCATTAAATCAAGTTCAATACTCTTCCCGTTTATAGTGTTACTCATTTAACGTTCAGGCCTTTTTTACTTTAACTATAATTTCTGTTATTCCATGGGAACATATCACTTTAATTCTAAATTATCAAAAATATAAAAATACTCCAATAAACTATCATCTTCTTTTATCAGCAGTACAATGCATCCAAACAGTTATATTGTGTGCTTAGGGCACTGTTCCATGCATCCCTTTAACACTTCGATCATAGGAGCCACGTGCGTGAAAACAGCCATTTTCCATAGTTTCAACTGAACATACAACTCAAAAACTTAGACAAAACTTTGGAGAAACTTCTTCTGAGAACATAAGTGTGCCAAATGGCTAAAAATTCTAATTATTTTCTGTATTTCTTTCCCTACTTGAGAAAGGGAGATGGCGAATGAACTATACTGTTTATTCCTCGGTAACTTTAAGGTAACTGAGGATACATCATATACTGCCACCCCCACCCCCCCACCCCCCAACTCCCCAGGCATGAGCAATCAATCACGTGCTGAAGACTGAATGCAAGACTTTACAAGTCAATGGCAGACTCATTGCTCAATACTATAAAAGAATACCTTGCAGATTCTCAGAGTTTTCAACAAAACGCAGTTGTTTTTTTTTAAAGTAATATCCCTTTTATGAAATGATATTCATATTAAATTAGTTTAACTCTTTTTTTAATTATTTGAACAATTATTTATAACTAAATTGAACAGATTTCTACCTTGTTACATTGGCATCACAAACAGTGCATACAAGCTGCTCGAGCTGCTGATCTATCCCAGGTCACCAGACAAAGCTTCAAGCCAATGCTTTCATTTTGACCACACCTCGATGACTGGCATGTAAGTCCTCCAGCACTTTAGCTTTCAGCTTGGGTAAAATAACAACTTTCAATCCCCAAATAAAGAAAACTCCATCGAGAGCAATTTCCTCCTGGCACCGGAAACTGTGATTTCTGAACATTCCAGCTCTTTTATGTTGCCATGTAGACCGGAGACTGTGTTGAGGTTTTTCTGGTTTCGCTTTGGATCATCTGTGCTGAAATAGGGAAACCTTTAACTTGTGTTAGGGAAAATACATCAAGATGATTGTCCTCTTCTATAAATTTTTCAGGTATTACCTTTTCTGAAGGTAATGGGACAATCCATCAAATTAGTTCTCCTCTTGAATTCAATGTTGTTATTGTGTCCTCCAAGAAACAGAGCCCATCTCTGCACTTGTGCTGCTACTGTTAGTGGAACACCCTTCTGTGGATTGAAAATAGACACCAGTGGTTGATGATCAGTAATGAGAGGGAGCTCTCTCCCATACAAGGACTGGTTGAAATGTTTTACACCTCAAACTAGACTCGGGGCCTATCTGTCAATCTGTGCAGCGGTAAAGGAAACACGTTGCAAAGGCTATGGTGTGTTCACTTCCATCACTCATAACGTGACATGACTGCACCTATACCATCAGGCGAGGGGTCACAGGCAAGCTTCACTGGATGATGTGGATCATAATGTGTGAGTACAGTGTCTGATGTCACCATCTCCTTCGCCTTTTGGAAAGCCACCTCACACTGCTTTGTCCATTGCCATTTCTTCCCAAACTGTAGTAATGAGTTCAAACGTTGGAGCACTGTAGCCAGGTTTGGCAGGAACACGTTATAGTAATTGACAAATCCTAAAATGGACCACAACTGTGATACATCCTTTCACCTTGGGGTAACCACCACCGCATGATTTTCTCGGCATTGTTGTGTGTCAATGGTGTGACCACAGTATGTGATAATTGTTTTAAAGAATTAACACTCGTTGTATTGGTCTCTGCTCATAATCTTCTAATCTTTTTAACACTGTCTTGAGATTTTGGAGATGTCCCTTGTCATCCTTACCGGTAACGATGATGTCATCCAGGTAACACTCAGTGCCTGGGCAGCCTTGTGGCACCTGGTCCACAGCTTTCTGCCAGAGTGCAGGTGCAGATGCTGCTCCAAGGAAAAGCCTATTATAACGATAAAGTCCTTTGTAAGTCTTCATGGTGAGAAACCCTTTGGACTCTTCTTCCATCTCCACCTGTAAGTGGGCCTCAGCGAAGTTCACTTGACTGAAGATTTTCCCTCCAGAAAGGTTTGCAAGGATATCCTCTATCCTAGGCAGAGGGTATTGATCTACTTTCAGTACTGGGTTGATGGTGACATTAAAATCAACACAGATCCTGACAGACCCCTTCTTCTTGGCTACTGGTACTGAAGGCATTGCCCAGGCTTCAGTTCAGTGTCTTTGAAATGTGATTCAAACTCATTTTGTGGAATGACTGAAACAGCCTAGCCAGTGACCAATTCCATTTTAATTAATTTATCATTCACTTCTGGTGTAAGCCATATTGCTTGGCCATTGTTAGTTTTCACATTGTAAATCTCAAGGTTATCCAGTCCTGTGTCACTCTCATCACTATCAGATTTTTCATCAATAGCATGCGGATTAGTGCTCTTTCTGAAGCTGTAACTTGACCTTTTATCTTTATCACTTTCCTGTGCAGTCCATTTATGTTTGTCTGCCCAGCATGCTGTTTGTATGTGTCCTACTTTGTTGCATTTTCTGAAAGTTTTGCTTTTAAACCTGCATTGGTCTGGCGTATGTGAGCTCCTGCCACAATGGTAACACAATTCATTTGGCCAGGCTGGTTCTGTTTAGACATTGCAATTTTGTTCACACTCGCTTTCATTCCTGACTGCAACTCAATTACATCTCGCTGCAGTTTCCATTGAAACAGTGATTGCAACTGCTCTTTTAAATGTAAGATGTGCTTCAGTTAGGAGCCATTTTAGAATACTTC
This sequence comes from Hemitrygon akajei, assembly GCF_048418815.1. Classification (NCBI taxonomy): domain Eukaryota; kingdom Metazoa; phylum Chordata; class Chondrichthyes; order Myliobatiformes; family Dasyatidae; genus Hemitrygon; species Hemitrygon akajei. The sequence goes on along the minus strand of NC_133130.1, from coordinate 73,660,381 downwards.
CTTGTAAGATTCCACAAACTAAATGATCTTTCTGTGCTTCATTAAGCCCATCACTGAACTGACAATACTCAGACATTCTCTTCAATTCAGCCACATGGGTGAAATGGGCTCCCATTCCTTTTGATTCTGCTTATGAAAGCTAAAGCATTCTGCAATCAACAATGACTTTGGTTCTAAATGTTCCTGCATTACTTTCACAATATCAGCCAAGTTCATTTCAGCTGGTTCAGTTGGAACAGTTAAACTCCTAAGCAAAATGTATGCACTTCCACCAATTACACTAAGCAAATTTGACACTAATTTTTCATTGGCTATTTCATTTGCTTTAAAATACTACTCAATTCACTCAGTATACAATATCTTGTTATCTCTTCTGTAATCAAACGTGTCTATCTTTCCAATGTAGTCAGCGATGTCTGCTCTTTTTTTTATTTATGATTATCATCACCTGGTACTCACTGTTTATGAACTTCAATTTCTCTTTTCTCCGCCCTTTGTTAAACTCGAACATCTCATTGCACCTTTTTTTATTTGAATGTCTCTGCATTTTTTTTTTGCTCGAACATCTCACAGCACTTTTTTTAAACTCTAAAATCTCGGTGCGCTTCAACAGGTCGTTAGTCGTCACGGGTTCACTTAAAACCTTCTTGTCACCACTGTAATGCTTTGTAATTCCAAAACATAAAATTAGTTGAAAGAAAAACATGGATCCAGGAATAAATGTGTACATTTAGTCTTTACTTTAGTGAGGTGTGTGCCCATGACATGGTGACATGATGACGTCTGCCATTCACGTACTTTTACATATAACCTGCAATGAATTATTTCAATGAACAAGAATGCTTAATCAAACAATATATTTACAATATTACTTAAATGTTACTGAAATATTGAATACACAATATTTCTTATTGTATTTTATAGTTTTTTATTATGCATTGTACTGCTGTCACAACAAATTTCACATCATCTCAGTGATATTAAACTTGATGCAGATTCTGAACACTAAACTTCAAGCCATAAATTTAGTTCATGAACCACACCAAGTGAAGTCATTTTCATCCCTGCCCATATTTTCTTCTTTATGGCTCACATCTCTATCATTGTCACTTTCAAACTCGATCGACACAAATTCATTCTTAGTTCCTCCAGTACTTTGCTTCTGTGCATCAGATTTCAGCATCTGCAGTCTCACATCCCCTGCTGCCTGATTTGCTGGGTATTTCCAACATTCTGTGTTATTTGACAATTGACCATGGTCTTCGCATCTCCCAGCTATGTCACATTGTTTTCTTTTTCCTCTGTCCTCATACATCACATGCAAATGACAAGCATAACAAATCTTTTTCAGCCAACACCATCATTTGTGTCGTTCAGTCTCCTTTAGTTTGCACCCTCTCCTGCTGCTTTCTCCACAGCATTCTCGCTTTTCTGCAACTGAAGCCAACTGTGATTCTTCATTTTGCCTGGTTCTGAAGAAATGTCCTTTTGCCCTAAAATATAAACTCTGGTTCTCTTTCCACAGATGCTGCCGGATCTGTTGAGAATTGCCAATAAATTCTGGTTGCATTTCCTGTTACAGAGCTGGTGCAGACTGGATGTGCTGAACAGCTTCATTCCATGCTGTAATTTTTCTGTCATCCTAATGCAAGTCATCATTTAGCGCAGGCCAGTGCCTTGCTGCCTCAGCCACCTTGCTTACCCCCAGCCTCTGGCACTCTCTGGGTGGAGTTTGCATGCTCTCCCAGTGAGTGAGTGGGTTCAAAGTGACATGCAGGTCAACTGGCCGCTGTGAATCGCCCATTGTTTCAATAGGTACATTTAATGTCAGAGAAATGTATACAATATACATCCTGAAATTCTTTTTCTTCACAAGCATCCATGAAAACAGAGGAGTGCCCCAAAGAACCAATGACAGTTAAATGTTAGAACCCCAAAGCACCCTCCAACTCCCCGCTCCTGTGCATAAGCAACAGCAAAGCAACGACCCCACCTCCCCCACCAGCAAAAAAAGCATCGGCACCCACCGCCAAACACTCGAGCATGCAGCGCGTTTCCAGGGTCACGAAAATCCAGCACCCTAAAGGCGCACTAGTCTTCCAGGCCGTGTTCTTGGCGTGTCGAAAAGCGGCCGGTCGTGAGGCCCAGAGAGCGGGTCGCCTCTCTGCAAAGAACCGAAGTCAGCGTGTAACTCCAGGTCAGGGTCTTCAAAAGAACCCTGAAAGGGAAAAAAAGGAGATAGCAAAGATAGAAATAGAGCTGTTTCTGAAGATGCAAGCAAAGGAGTCATCATTAGGCGCCATCGTCCTCCTAAGCTCCATTGTGAGCAGGTGAATGCTAGAATACGCGGGGAGGTGATGAGAAAGTGTGGAAGATACAACAGGATCAGAGTAAATGGGAGTTTAATTGTCACTGTGCACTCAGTGGGCAAAAGCATGTATTTGATTGCTGTATAACTCTAATGGGGACGCCCTCCCACATTAAAATACTCTGCTGTTTCAGAGAGAAGGCTCCAAGTGGGGGACTGCTTCAACACTTGCATTAATTTTTACTTCCCATTTGAGCAACTGATTTCCTTCTACTCCTCTCCTCCGAGGAATGTGCTTTGCCTTTCAGAACAGACTGCCATAAAACGCAGCTATTTAACTTTATGGTTCTAGAACTCACCACCGATTTCACACTGATTTCCCCATAAATGAAACAGTAAACCACACACTGATTTCATTGCTTAGCTTGATTACATCATTGTCCCACATACATACACCGGGCATTTACTGTAAAATCATTACAGACTTAATATTCCATTTAACCATAAAACAGACAACACTTTCACTGTTAGCCTGAAGGCACACAGTGCTCCTTGTAACTCATTAGCAGCCAGATAGACAAACACCAAGCCTTAATGCGGCAATGCAAAGACAACACCGCCAGTGTTAGAAGGAACTGGTGAATGTTTTCAAAACTAGATGTCAATGTAGAAAGAGGGTAATTTTATGCTTGAAGCATTCTTAAGTCTTAAAGATATGGAGTGGACATAAAACTTTATGGAACTTTCCTACTATAAATGAGATTTGAGAATAACAGAACTACTTATGTCAAATACAATAATAAAATTGCAATGCCAAGCAACTGGTGTTTATATTTCTACAACAAGCATTTAGGCAATCTGGAAATACAAACAGGAAGGGTTTATATACTCATAGGATCATATAGCCTGAAATAGGTGAAAAATAATGACGTATTGCGGGCAGCTTACAAAACTTCTTTTCTGATCCACTCTCACCGCAGTCTGCAGCCTGTAATTTCCCTTTAAGTAACATACTTTCCAATTGTCTCAATGAACTAGCAATTCCACGATCCTCTGAACGACTCAGTGGATTTATCTCTCAAGTGGCAAATACGGCACCTTTAAGCGGACTAAGGTACGTACATCGCCATGGCTGAAAGAAAGGGAGCAGAGGCGAACTCCAAGCCAGACTAAAATGAAGGGATATGAAACTCCTTCTACCCCGTATCTTGTTAGCAAACGTACAGTCGCCGGAGAAAAAGAATGAGGATCTAAGGGCATGATTGCTTTATTGGAGAGAAATAAGGAATGGCTGTGTTGTGTTTCACAGAGACGTGGCTGACCTCAGACATGCCAGATACAGCTGTAAGACCTGAAGGCTTCTCGATACACTGAATGGACCAGACTGCTGACTCTGAGACAAAAGGTGGAGGTCTGGGTTTCATGATAAACTCATTGTGGTGCTTCGACGCAGTGGTCTTGTTGCTCTCTTATTTCCTCAACCTACAACATCTAATGATTAAGTGCCATACATTCTACTTACCAACAGAGTTCTCCTCCATGACCCTGACCACAGTTTACATACTGCCGAAGGCCAACGTTAAGCAGACACTCAGGTGATAAATGCCACCATCAGCAAACAGGAAGCAGCCTACCCAACGTCTTTCAAATCATTGCTGGGGGTTCCAATGCGACTTGTTTGAAGAAATCTCTGCCCGTTTATTATCAAATTATAAGCTGTAGCACCAGAAATCCCAACACACTCGACCACTAGCAGTCCATGCCTAGACCACATTTCAGGAAATCTGATCATTTGGCTGTTCTCCTCCTAACTGCATACAGGCAGAAGTGAAGAACAATGAGGAGGTGGTCGAATGAGGCAGAGGTGAGGAAATGGGATCCGGTGAAAAATCATTCAGAGTCTTCCCCAATCAGAAGCCCTGGATGAACCATGAGATCCCAATCTGCTGATTAGTGTCATTCAGGTCTGGCAACCAAGTACAATACAAGCAGTACAGGTGCAATCTCCGGAAAACCATCTCACGTGCCAAGTGGCAACTTCGGACCAATGCTGATACACTGAAAAATGCTCAAATGCTGTGTCAGAGCTTGAATGCCACCACCTCCTACGACGTTAGGCCAAGCAACACGGGTGAAGAGTTTTCACTCCATGATGAACTCAATGCCTTTTATGATCACCTTGACTATCAAAGTATGGACAAACTCCCTTTACAGCCTCCCCACAGCTCCCGATGACCTTGTGATTTCAGTCTCTGAGACTGACAGGAGAGCATCCCTCAAGAAACTGAAAGCATCTGACCAAGGCATGGTATCTGGCTAAGTACTAAAGACTTGCTGATATCTTTAACCTCTTGCTTCGGCAGTCTGAGGCACTCACCTGCTCCAAGCAGGCTTCAGTTATACCAGTGCCTAAGTGGAATGTAATAACCTGCCTCAATGACTATCATCCAGTAGCACTTGCATTCACTGTAAAGAGGTACTCTGACAGGTTGGTGATCAACTCCTACCTGGAAAGCAACTTGGATCTACTCCAATTGGCCTACCATCACAATAGGTCAACAGCTGATGCCATTTCATTGGCTCTTCACTCAACCATGGGACATCTAGGCAGCAATGATGCAGCCATCAGGATGCTCTTCATTGACTACAGTTCGGCATTCAAAACTATCATCCCCTCAAGACTAATCAATAAGCCTCAAGACCCAAGAGTCAAAACCTTGTTTTACAACTGGATCCACAATCTCCTCACTTGCAGACCCCAGTCAGTTTTGATCGGGGACAACATCCCCTCCACAATCTCCATCAGCACAGGTGCACCACAAGACCGTGTACTTGCCCCCTGCTCTATTTGCTTTATGCTTTTGTCGGTGAGGCTAAGCACAGCCCCAATGCCAGAGTTAAGTTTGAAAATCTGGCTGAGTGGTGCCACAACAACAACCTTTCACTCAATGTTCAGCAAGTTGAAGAAGCTCATTATTGACTTCAGGAGGAAACTGGGCGTCCATGAGCCAACACTCTTCGGTGGAATAGGTCAACAACTTTAAATTCCTCACTGTTATTTCAGAGGATCTGAACTGGGTCCAGCACGTGTGCCATTATGAAGAAAGGACGACAGCACCTCTGCTTTCTTATAAGTCTGCAAAGATTCAGCATGTCATCTAAAACTTTGAGAAGCTTCAAGAGACGTGCAATGGAGAGTATATTGACTGGATGCATCACCAATGCCTTTGACTGGGAAATTCTACAAAAAGTAGTGGATGCAGCCATCACACATTAAGCCCTCCTCACTATTGAGCGCATGGACACAGAACACTGTCCCAGAAAAGCAACATCCAACATCAAGGACCCCACCACCCAGGTCATGCTCTCTTCTCATTGCTGCCGTCAGAAATAAAGTACAGGAGCCTCAGGACCCTCATCAGCAGGTTGAGGGATAGTTATTACCCTCAGACATCGGGCTTTTGAAACAAAGATGATAACTTCACTCAACCCATCACTGGACTGTACCTACAACCTATGGACTCACTTTCAGGACTCGTCATCTCATGTTCTCAACATTTATTGCTTATTCATTATTATTATACTTCTTCTCAGCTCATGCTGGTATGGGCATAGCCAAGCTCGCTCACTTCTCAATTGGTAGAAGCTTTCGGACTACTGTGGTGTTTAGTATTGCGGCTTTCTGAAGATTTACATAGATATTACTGTGTAGCCATAATTGTTTAATGCTATTGTGTATTATTATTATTTTATTTCTTTTTGTATTGACAGTTTGTTGTCTTTTGCACATTAGTTATTTGTTTGTTTGTGGTCTTTCATTGATTCTATTGTGCATCTTGTATTTACTGTGATTGCCCGCAAGAAAACTGAACTTACGGTGACATGCACAGTATGTACTTCGATAACAAGTTTACTTTGAACTTTGAACATGCATCTAGGCACTCTGGAAATAGAAGCTAATGGGGTTTATATAGTCATAGAATTATTCAGCCTGAAATAGGCCTCTCAACTATTTTACCCATCTATACTAATCCCATTACGACCATATCCTTCCATGCACTGCTTTACGTGCCTCTTAAATGTAGTAATTGTATCTGATTCCACCACTTTTTCTAGCAGTACATTCCAGCTATCAACCATCACACCTCAAATCCTACCTCCCACCTTAAACCCACGTCCTCTTGGTTTCAATACCCCTACCACGGGGAAAGGACTTTGAACACTTACGCCATCTCTGCCTCAGAGTCTTATCAGATCACCCCTCAGCTTCCTTTGCCTCAAGGAAAATAAGTCTAGCAGATCCAGTCTCTTGCCAAGTCAGCAGAAAAGGCTACGCTTTGGCTGCAGTCTACCATCACTGCAGAACTCAATGTGCGGCCAGGGCCAAGAAGCAGGCGGGAAAAATCATTACGGATATTCCCTTCCCTGCAGTCTGCCTTCTCCAAAACTTCCCTACTGCAAAGTACAGTAGGGCTGCTAAAAACACAAGAGTTTCTGCAGAAACAACACACACAAAATGCTGGAGGAGCTCAGCAGGTCAGGCAGCGTCTATGGAAACGAATAAACAGACGATCATTTTTCAGGGCTGGAAACGAAGGGTGAAGATACCAGAATTTAAAACAAGAACTTCACTCATCTAAAAAGTCCATTTCTCCAGGCAGTTAATCAGATCCGCTATCCTAGCTAGCCCCCTCCCCCACCCCTGCTATCCATTACCTCAGACACTGCACTGGGAACATTTTAAACCATTCTTATAGTGCTGTTTACATTGCAAGTCCACGCTGGTATCTATGCATTTATGCACATTTTATTCCATATATAAAAGTTAGAAACGCAGATAATTCTTTTTTTTTTATTAGTTTTTTAATACATTTTCTACATTGCTACAGATAAAAAAAACCCAGATCGAAATGAAGAACATTAATACAGTGCAAAAATAAACATACAATAATAATATAATACAAAGGAAGATAATTGAGAAAGCACCCAAACTGAAGATATGTAAAATTAGCATCCTCCCCAAGCCCCGCAACAAAAAAGAACTCCAGACCAACCGCAACACAATCTAAAGAGTATACATCAGGACATTCAAACCCCCAAAACTGTAAATACACTTAGCAACAGAAGATATTAATGCCTACTACCAACAGAAAAGGAGCTGAAAGCAAGGGACCGAAAAGAAATGCAGATAATTCTTTACTCTATTTGTTGAATTTTTTTTTGCATGTAACGCCAACACACCATAGAAATTCCTAATACATGGAAACATTCAACAATGTGCAAAAGTCTTATGCATCTTAGCTATACACCTCTAAGGCTTCTGCGTAAGACTGTATACAGCAAATAAATTTGATCCTAGATTCTTGATAACTAAAGTCCTGAACCAGGCAACACACTGGCCAAATAACAGACAGGAAGCTGAAGGAACTCAGTGGGTCAGGCAGCATCTGTGGAGGGAAAAGGACAGGCCACATTCTGGGTCAGACCCTATATCCAGATGAAGGGTCTCAACTCAAAACATCAACTGTCTATTTCCACCTGACCTGCTAAGTTCTTCCTGCTTCTTGGTTGCTGTTCCGGTTTCCAGCTTATGCAGTCTCGTGTCTCCTTTTCCCATTCCGACATGTTGGTCCAAGGCCTCCTCTTGTGACACAATGAGCCCACTCTCAGGCTGGAGGAATGACACCTCACATTTTGTCTGGGTGGTCACCAACCTCATATCATGAACATTGATTTCTCCTTCCAGTATTTTTTCATCCACTTTCCTTCTTTTTCTATTCCCCACCGTGGCCTCTTACCTCTTCTCACCTGCCAATCACCTTCCCCCCGGTGCCCGCCCTTCTTCCCTTTCTCCCATGGTCCACTCTCCTCTCCTATCAGATTCTTTCCTCTCCAGCTCTTCAGCTCTCCTAAGCACATGGCTTCACCCGTCACCTTTCTAGCTGTCCTCCTTGCACACCCCCCCCCACCTATTTATTCTGGTGTCTTTCCCCCTTTCTTTGCAGTCCTGAAGAATGGTCTTGGCCCAAGACATTGAATTGAATTGACTTTATTACTTACGTCCTTCATTATACATGAGGAGTAAAAATCTTTACGTTATGTCTCCATCTAAATGTGCAATGTGCAATTTATAGTAACTATGGACTGTTTATTCACTTCTATAGATGCTGCCTGACCTGCTGAGCTCCTCCAACATTTTGTGTGTGGCTTTGGATTTCCAGCGTCTGCAGAATTTCTTGCATTTACAATTTTTTAACATAGGTCAGTGACAATAAACCCGATTCTGACATTGAGTTAACGTGGACTTTTCATGCCACCTGGTGGTCAGTCTGGGCAGGTGCAGCATAGAATTTGATAACAATCATTAAATGATCAAATCTGAAGATCAAAGACCTTGGTTAAAGAGGTACTTTTTCAGCCATTTTGCTATTAAAATTATGTATAATTTTGTGGCATTTATAATCTCAAAAGTAAACTTTATTCATAATTAAAATTATACATAAAAAACATTTTTTTACTTTCATGATCAATACATCAAGTCGTCAAGTCACTTTTATTGTCATTTCAACCATAACTGCTGGTACAGTACATGTAAAAATGAGACAATGTTTTTCAGAACCATGGTGCTACATGAAACAGTACAAAATCTAGACTGAACTACGTAAAAACACAGAAAAAAACTAGACTACAGACCTACCCTAGACTACATAAAGTGCACAAAACAGTGCAGGTATTGCAATAAATAATAAACAAGACAATAGGCACAGTAGAGGGCAGTAAGTTGGTGTCAGTCCAGTCTCTGGGTATTGAGGAGTCTGATAGCTTGGGGGAAGAAACTATTACATAGTCTGGTTGTGAGAGCCCGAATGCTTCGTTGCCTTTTCCCAGATGGCAGGAGGGAGAAGAGTTTGTATGAGGGGTGTGTGGGGTCCTTCATAATGCTGTTTGCTTTGCGGATACAGCGTGTGGTGTAAATGTCTGTGATGGCAGGAAGAGAGACCCCAATGATCTTCTCAGCTGACCTCACTATCCGCCGCAGGGTCTTGTGATCCGAGGTGGTGCAATTTCCGAACCAGGCAGTGATGCAGCTGCTCAGGATGCTCTCAATACAACCCCTGTAGAATGAGATGAGGATGGGGGGGGGTGGGAGATGGACTTTCCTCAGCCTTCGCAGAAAATAGAGATGCTGCTGGGCTTTCTTTGCTATGGAACTGGTGTTGAGGGACCAGGTGAGATTCTTCGCCAGGTGAACACCGAGAAATTTGGTGCTCTTAACGATCTCTACTGAGAAGCTGTTGATGTTCAATGGGGAGTGGTCGCTCCGTGCCCTCCTGAAGTCAACAACCATCTCTTTTGTTTTGTTCACATTCAGAGACAGGTTGTTGGCTCTGCAGCAGTCCGTTAGCCACTGCACCTCCTCTCTGTAAGCTGACTCGTCGTTCTTGCTGATGAGACCCACCACGGTCCTGTCATCGGCTCCGCCTGCTACGTGTCGGGGATGTTTGTGTAAACAAGGCCCAACGCGTTCTCCCCTCTTGTTGCAAAGTCCCCATTCTGATGGAATTTGGGGAGCACTGACTTGAGGCTTATGTGGCTAAAATCTCTGGCGACAATAAACAGTCCATCGGGGGTGTGTTCTGCAGTTCGTTAATAGCCCCACTCAGTAGTCTTAACTTGTTTGCAAACACACAGCACCACTTATGAGACTCTCTGGAGTGAAAGACTATTCGATGTTTGAAGGACTTCCTCACTGGGCTCTCCCCCTCCATGTCCAGCAACAGTGGGACTCTAGCTGTGCTTCTTCCCCGCAGAGCCTTTACATTGGCTGCACCCACCTTCAGTACATCCCTCAGCACATAATGGGATAAGCCATTCTCCACTGGACATCGCGCTGTGCTAGAAGACAACAAGTTTTGGGTGGAGCAGTTCATCCTTCAATGATCTAGTTCTATATTTGGTAACTCATAATTCTCATAAACTCATAATAACTCAAAACTCATAATTCCCACACCCCCGCACAGCTCGGTTTTACCTCCTCCCCAAGATCCACAAGCCTGACTGTCCCGGCAGACCCATAGTTTCAGCCTGCTTCTGCCCCACCGAACTTGTGTCTGCCTACCTGGACTCCATTTTATCCCCCATAGTTCAGACTCTCCCCACCTACATCCAGGATACATCCCATGCTCTTCACCTCTTCAATAACTTCCAATTCCCCGGCCCCGACCGCTTCACTTTTACCATGGATGTTCAATCCTTATACACCTCCATCCCCCATCAAGAAGGCCTCAAAGCCCTCCGCTACTTTTTGGATAACAGTTTCCACCAGTTCCCCAGCACCACCACACTCCTCCGGTTGGCGGAGCTTGTTCTAACTCTCAATAACTTCTCCATTGGTTCTTCCCACTTTCTCCAGGTCAAGGGTGTAGCCATGGGCACTCACATGGGCCCCAGCTATGCCTGCTTCTTCGTGGGTTATGTGGAACAGTCTATGCTCCAAATCTATACTGGCACCACTCCCCAACTTTTCCTCCGCTACATTGACGACTACATTGGGGCTGCTTCCTGCACCCATGCTGAGCTCGTCAATTTCATCCTTTGCCTCTAACTTTCACCCAGCCCTTAAATTCACTTGGTCCATCTTGGACACTTCTCTCCCCTTTCTTGATCTCTCGGTCTCTGGAGACCGACTATCCACTGACATCTTCTACAAACCCACTGACTCCCATAACTATCTTGACTATACCTCTTCCCACCCTGCCCAATGCAATAATGCCATTCCCTATTCCCAGTTCCTCCGTCTCCGCCGCATCTTCTCCCAGGATGAGGCTTTCCATTCCAGGACTTCTCAAATGTCCTCTTTCTTTCAGGATCGTGGTTTCCCTTCTGGCATCATCAAAGATGCCCTCACCCGCATCTCCTCCATTTCCCGCACTTCGGCCCTCACCCCATCCTCCCGTCACCACAACAGAGACTGTGCCCCCCTTGTCCTCACCTATCACCCCACCAGCCTCCGGATCCAGCATATTATTCTCCGCAACTTCCGCCACCTTCAACAGGACCCCACCACCAAGGACATCTTTCCCTCCCTACCCCTCTCAGCTTTTCGCAGGGATCATTCCCTCCGCGACTACCTGGTCCTCACTTCGCTCCCCACAGAACTCCCACCTGGCACTTATCCCTGTAAGCGCAAATGCTACACCTGTCCCCACATCTCCCCCCTTACCACCATTCCGGGCCCCAGACAGTCCTTCCAGGTGAGGCAACACTTCACCTGCGAGTCTGCTGGAGTTGCCTATTGCATCCGGTGCTCCCGGTGTGGCCTCCTCTACATCGGCGAGACCTGACGCAGATTGGGGGACCGTCACAATAGACAGGACCTCCCGGTTGCCACCCACTTCAACTCTGCCTCTCATTCCCATCTAGATATGTCCAATCATGGCCTCCTCTACTGCCATGATGAGGCCAAACTCAGGCTGGAGGAGCAACACCTCATCTACCGTCTGGGTAGCCTCCAGCCTGGTGGTATGAACATTGAATTCTCCAATTTCCAGTAATTCCCTCCCCCCTCCCCCTATCCAAGGTCCGTCTCTGCCTCTCTCCCCTTTCAACTTTCTGCTTCTTTATCTCTACAGTTCATTCATGCTTATCCCCTCCCCCTCCCCCCTTTATCTTTCCTCTGATTGGTTTTCCACCTGGCACCTCTAGGCCCTACCCCCTCCCCTATCTCTATTACTGGGCTTCGGCCCTCTCTTCCCCTCCATTCCTGATGAAGGGTCTCGGCCAGAAACGTCGGCTACTCTTTTCTCACGGATGCTGCCTGACCTGCTGAGTTTTTCCAGTGTTGTGTATGTATTCTATATTTGGTCTGTCTCATTGTGTATCCCTGGGAACAGGTTGTAGATGAGGGTGCTCTTTGTAACAGCTGTTGGGGATGAATCCAGACACGGACCTTTGCAATCTTTGCCGCACCTTCTTTACAAATCCAGGTCTGCATTGGGTGATGATCGTTCTTCTGTACAGGAAGGATCTGATTGTGGGAGATCTTCTCACCACCAGACCAGTGAAATCTCAGTGAGTTCTGGCAATCAGACATTCTGGAAAGTCTGCTCAGGGGACCACGTCACCATATCGATAGAGTGCCTGTGTCTGCAAAATGCTCCATGATTACCACCGATCAAAGGAGTTTACTCTTCCACGATGGACAGGGCAGGTAGTGCAGCATCGTCCCGCTGACTGGGGCAACAGGGCCAAACCCATACTCTGCAACACCAGGGACAGATAGAAGCTCAGCACCTAATGACACGTGGTGTCCACATATTTTAGATCCACACACCACTCACAATGCAACCACACACGTCACCAGGACGAGGGCAATGCCACACCTGATCTCTGGACTCGCTCCCTCTGGAACCCCTAGATAAACCGGAAGAAGCCCGGGTTATTAGCAAAGCAGGGAAGTGGGGACCAGGTCATGCCTGCACCAAGTACAGCATCCCTGAGCACATATCCCACCTGATAACTAAGCCTTCCCAGTGACTGACAGACAACGCTGCTTCCACATACCCAGCTTCTGATTGACCTTTCTGATCTATTCCAGCCAATGCTTCTTCCACACATCAGCCTCCCTGAGTCAAATCCTCAACACCGTCAGGTAGTCAGACCTTTTGCTGAAGAGAATGGCCTCTCTCTTACCACAGTTAACTCAAGCCCCCAGTGCCAAATTAAACCGGTCGGAAAGGCTGATCAGGCTGCAAACCGACAGTGGATCTGTGCAGAAGGCAGCGGCGTTGTCCACGCACAGGGAGGTTTTGACCAAGGTGCCTCCACTGCTTAGCAATGTCTCTCATGTGGTGAAGGGTTCTGTGCAGCACAGACAGAAGGCAGGAGAGAGTGGAGAACCCTGCCCGACTCCAGACTGGATGGGGAAGCTATCTGCCTCCCGCCCATTGATTTGAACTGCTCTTGCTGTCTTCTACCTCTGTGAGATTTACACCTCCACTGCAGCTTCTGAGCACCCGAAGGTTATGTTCCAGTTAAAGTGGTGACTGTGCTGCGGCAGCCAGCTTGTACGCAGAACCGATGGTCCGCACCGTTCATTGGTTTTTAGCTGGGGTGCCAGGAAGAGACTCCACTATCCTTCGTAACTGTGCCATGGGACGCCTTACACCCACGTGAAACACCGAGGAATTTTACCACGGTGCAGCACCTTCCCTTCATGTTGTAGTGATACTTTAGCATCAGTACACCCTTCACTGGGATCCAGAGGTCAACTCCGCCTGGCTTCATGCCAGAAGTGGAGCCTGATGACCTTTAGAACATAGAACAGTAGAGCACAAAACTGATGTGTGAACACGGGCTGATGTCACTGACCCTGTCACCATGCCTACAGCGTACAGCTTCAGTGACCAGCCTCCTCCAAGCCCAGAGTTGCGGGCAGGTGGCGGGTCCGCAGACATCCGGTAAGTGCACCATCTCTGGTGGGAGTGGGGAATAGCAGGCCAGACTGGGAGCCGCTGCCTCTCAAGACAGCCAAAGCAGCATCAATCACTTCCTGACAGGCCGATAACTTGCAGGCCAACGGGAGAGAAGCAGGGGAGTTGATGATGGCATCCGTCTGTCTCAAAAGGGCAATGGAGAGTGGCGCTGGAGTGACCTCTCCGGGGCACAAGCCTGGGCAGTAGGTATGGAAGTCCTGGGGTGCCCAGTCCAGAGGAAAGCAGGCCAATACGCTGGGCACCAGCCTGGCTGCAGGAGCTGCTGGAAGGATGTTCAGTGATGTGCAGCCACCGTAGGGCCTCCACCCTGGATTTGCCATCTGAGTTTATTCTTGCAGCCCTCGTCTGTCAAGAGGCTGCCCGCAAGGCAGAGGGGCTATTTACCCACAGCTGGGGATCTGGTTCACGAGCACCAGTGGGCCTGCGTGCTTCGTGTACGGGGGCAGAGCTCCTCCCCAACCTCCGCAGTTCAGCCTGAGTCCTAAAAGAGATCAGTTTCCGTGTGTCGCCAGCAAGCAAACACTACCAGAGACTTACTGTTGGAGAGGCTATGCACTGGCAGGGAGAGGCTTATGCATTCAGCTCTCCTTTCTGGGAGACCGCTAGCCAGCAGTGGAAGCTGAAAGCGAGAGCAACAAGCACTAATGACACATCACAACAACCATCTGACACACAGGCCAATTACACCAAGGGGATCTCTGTACTGGGGCCAGCACAGAGTCTGCAGGATGAATGAACTCCTTCTGTACCATGACGACGCCTTGATTTCTGATATTTAAACACCATGAAAAGCCAAGCGGGTCCAGGAAATATTCTTTGAAACAAGGCACGGCAGTTCTATGGAGGGAAATAAACAGTCAACGTTTTGACCCGAAACCCTTCATCAGGACTGGAAAGGAAGGGGGCAGAAATCAAACTTTCTGCTCCTGAAGGGTTGCAGCCGGATCCGGTTTATTCCTCTCCATAGATGCTGCCTGGCACGTTGAGATCCTCCAACATTTTGTGCATGTGTTACTCTGGACTTCCAGCATCTGCAGAGTCCCTGGTGTTTGGGATAATTCCATTACATCTTTCACGATCTAAAATAACCTCTGTGTTCTTCATAGTCAGTGAAACACAAAGGTCTCGCACCCATAATGTAGGAAAACTCAGGAACCAGATTAAGCATAAGAAGCTCCCACAGGAAGCAATGTAATTGATCAAAAAATATTTGTTTCCATAATGAAGGATAGATAATGGCCAGAGCGATGTGAAATTTCATACCCCAGCAAATACAAACGAAGGCATCATTGCAATTTGGAATGAGCCCAGCAGCCACAGCGGAACACATCCAAATTATTTTGTTCATACTGTTCAGTCATAATAGCGAAATACAATTCAAATGATAAATTTAAATGAGAACATTTACATGGGTATTTACAAAGCTTCCCTGTGCAACTGACTTCCTGAACAAGTGGGCCTAGCAAATTTTACTTGGTGTTTTCCTTCAGGAAGTCAGTTGCTTTTTTTTAGGGTTTAATAACAGTCATGTAAATATCATCATTTAAGTTCTCCATTTGAATTATTTGCAGTAGCATGTCTGTCCAGTAATACTGACAGAGGTGACAAGGCTTTTTGGATACAACAAAACAGGTTTGAAGGGTTCAGCAGACCCCTCCACACTGTCCACAACCTTGCACTCTCAGCTCTCCACCGGAGACTCACAAAGATTCAAGAACCTCAAAGAAAATAGTTCAGCCTCTTCTTCAATGGGGGACCCATTTCTGGATCCCGTATTCTCTTCACGTCCACCCTGTCAGGGTCTCTCGGGATCTTATCAAATCTGCTCATACCTTTCTGAACCTCAGCAGATACAAACGTTAGTCTGTCCAACCTATCCTCATAAGACAATCTACCCATCTCAGCAATTAGTCTGAAACTCTTCCGATTAATATCCTTCCTGGAACAAAGAGATCTATTCTGCACACTGTACTCCAGGTGAAGTATCTGCTGTGTCCTATGTAACCGGAATATAACTTCTCTACCATTATATCTGATTCCCCCCCCCCCCCATCAAATAAACAAAGTTAGCTTTCCTAAAGTTACTTGTATCTGCACACTGCTCTTCTGTGAATCCTGCATTAGGACACAGTTCTGCAAACTTTTACCATTTAGATTATTATTTCATCCAGTTAAATGGACGCTATCATAAACTCCCAGCAGTTAGACTAGTAAAGCTCTGAAATGATTATATATTAATATCCTTCTTTATAGAAAGAGTCCTATGCAACCCAGAGTACTCCAGACGTGGTCTCAGCTATGCCCTGTATAACTGGAACATAACCTCCCTGCCATAATCTCGCCCACTCACTTCACCCAACCATATCCCTTTGCATCTTCTTAAAAGAATGACACCCACATAGGCAAAGCAGCCACACAAATTGGAAATCTATCAGCAACAACTGTAACCCTCTCACTGAGGAGAACGTTACAACTGGAACTTAGTACTGGTAGCTGACTGAACATTCTTGCAAAGTGTGAAGGCAAATCATGACAAGCCACATCTCCTCATGACAGCACTTATCAAGCTGACAGCAATAATAGTGACTCGTATTCTTCACTTCATGCCCTGAGTACTATTTTTAAAGTAAAATATTCAGTTGCATATACCAACATGCCCAGTCCAATTACATAAACTAGCAGTTCTACAGTAAAGCATAGTTCTGCAAGATTGTACTGAACTCCCATGACTCTGAAACAGAAGGAAAAATTACTGAAATACTACTGTTGAAATTCTAACACACAGTACTGTGCAAAAGTCTCACTCACACACACACACACACACACAGTAGCTAGGGTGCCGTACAAGTTTTGTACTGTGGTAATTTTATGTATTACACTATACTGCTGCCACAAAATAAAATCATGACATATGTGAGTGATGATAAACCTGATTCTGATGTGGGTCTCTATTGCAGACTGACAGGGGGAAGGGGGCAGGGAGAGGGGAATCATTGATGACAAAAGGGAAGGGGGAGGGAGCAGAAAGCACCAGAGAGACATTATGTCATGATCAATAAGCAATTGTTTAGAATCAAATTATCTTACCTGGTATCTCAGGACTGGGTGTTTCTGCCCCTGCCACTCCTTCTCTGCCACCTGGCCTACACCCCTCCTTCAGTGCTCCACCCTCACCATTCCCAACACCCTCTGATCCCCACAGGTCTACAAACTCACTCTCCGCTCAACATCGACAAATAAGGTTTTCTGTGCAAAAGGGGGGGGGTGGGGGTGCCTAAGACTTTTGCACATTTCTGCATCTCATCTTCATAATTTGATCATCTCAACACCAAGACAATAATTTAATGGAAGATTTTCTCTAATCCTTAACCTTGATTAACATAAATCTAAACCCCATCATTAATATCACTATCAAAACATTCAGCCCTTTCCACAAGTTTGGATGGAGGAACACCAAGAATTATGACTGATGGAAAAGGTTACAATAACCAAGCTCTAGGCCATAAAGATATTTAACAGACTATCTGTTAGAGGCCATAATTCTGACCTTATCTCTAATTTCCTGCGCTTCACAAGCCATTGTTAATTATCTGTAACACAACTCAAGTGTTTTACACCAAATATACATTCAAAACAAAAATCTTTAACAGGATATTATGACATAAGCAAAATGTTAACCAGGATCTCCATCAGCAAGTTTGGTTTCCCTCTCATTTCCATCACACATTTTTTTCTCTTATGAATTCATACAATTATTTATCTTCTTTTATTTATGCCCTGCCTCAGATCACAGGTTTCCCTTTTGTTTTCACCCTTCTGGGCAGAAATACAGAGAAAGGTGACAAAGAGCTTTTGAAAGGAGTTAGTCCAATAGTAAGTGTTAGTCCTATAGAAAGTGAAGTTAGGGGATTAATAATGGACAACAAGGAAATGGCAAATGATTTAAAGAGGAATTTGTCTCGCTTGTCATCCGGAGGACGTGAGTAGCATCCCTGGAACTGGTCTATATTCAGAACTGGAAGGGAGGGAGCAGCTCTGGAAAATTCCATTCACCTAGGGTACTGGGGAACCCACTGGAGCAGAGGCTGGCATGGTATCAGCTCCTGATGCATTTTATTTTGGGGTCTTAAAGGAAGTGAAATAGCTGACAGGTTAGTTTTCATTTTCCAAGATTAATCAGTTAGAAATTATTATTAAAGACATTTTTGAATTGAAAATTTCAAATGCAATCAGACGAGGTCAACATGGCTTTGTGAAAAGGAAGTCATGCATCAGGACCAGACAAAGTAACACACTGTGGCTAAAGAGAAATAGTGGATAACTGTACCTAGATATTCAGAAAACTTTAGACATCACTTTGCAGGCTGAAACTAAAAGCTCATGATGTAGAAGTAACAAATTACTGAGGATAGAAGGCTGGTGACTGGGAAACAGCAAGTACGTATAAGTGAATCTTTTTGTTTCTAGTTGGTAAGATGGACCAAGTAGTGGTCATGGGAATCAGTAGAGATCTGAACTTTCATATAATTAATGTAAACTGGTTGAGAAATGGAAGTTTATGGTTGCATAGAAATATACACAGAGTAAAACGCAGCATACTATGTAATATAAATACTATGGAATGCCCTGGTCAAGATTTCTACTGGTCTGCTGTGAGGTATTTTACTGTAGCAGTTTTCTGTAAAAGCAGTGTGTCCTGCTAGTAAGAGTGTTGTGGCTTCAGCTAAAGATAAGGAGTTATGTTGTCCATCTTGGGAATGTTGTGTCAGCCGTTCAGGATTGGCTTGGTGTGTGTTATAACTTTCTGCGCAGTGCAACATCCAAGACTGCTTGGCAGGATCAGATTTCTGAAGCACAGTGGTCTAATTTGGGGGGGGGGGGAGCTTTTGGCAGGAGCTGGGGAGCGGGGACAAGGGAAGATGACACCGAATGCAATTTGAAGAAGGGAGCCCATTGTAAGAAGGGCTTTGTGCAGATGAATGGCTCCAAGGAGGAAATGCCAATACTCCTGAGCTAGACAATTAGTTCTTCAAGGCAAGTTCAGACTGTGGCAGGTGCTTTAATGCAGGCCATGGGTAAAGTGATACACCAGACCACTCCAGAAATGAGCTCCAACATTTCTGTGTACATTTAGACTGGTTTAGCTGTCATGGGTCCTTCTAATTCTCTTTACCTTTTCTGTAACTGTTGGTTAAAGTTGAAAATTTGGTAAATATTATGTTATGCTGGTGTATGATCCGTCCATTTTCTGGTGAAAGAAAACTTTGCAAGGAGTAGTATTTACACAGCTTTCACTACAACCTAGGTTCCTTAACTGGAACATCACGACGCTCCTGTTTGGTTGAACCCCAAATTGTAACAACCCTAGGCATGTATTGTTTGTGAAAGGTGGCCTCTCACCGCTGATTCACGTGGTTGTTAGCAGAGTGAGCTAACGAGCCAAGTTTGTAGACGAGCCTAGTGGGGGCGTTGCAACTGTATAGACATCCACAGCACAGTAAATGTTAGATGAATCCCATTCGGGCCTAAAGATTTAATCGCTGTAGAGGATTTCTTACTCTGGTCAGATAACACCTTTCCTTACAAGGGGAGGTTTCTCTGCTTGGCAGGTGAGATTTGTGGCTGTGAAATAATCTCAGGTTCTGGGGCCTCCTCCATGGTGCTTGTAGGAGTTGATTCTGGGACTGCAGGAAGTGGTTCCGACAGCTGTGGGCTCCTTTCTTCTCTGACAATTCACTCTGCTCTCCTCAACTGAGTGTTGTCTCCGGATGACATCAGACACAATCTCCACTGTGTAGGAGAGTGGTCCAGTTCTCTCTTTCATCTTTCCAAGTACCCGCTTTTGATCACGTCTGTAGTCCCTCACGAGGATTGTTCGTCCGGTAGAGAAGCACTGAACCTTCTTGTTTGAGGAGCCCTCAATCTGTCTCAGCTGTTTGTCCTGCATCCTCCTCCTGAGACTGGGTTTGAGGAGATCCAAAACTGAGTGCAGAGGGCAATCCCGTCACAGCAGAGCTGGTGAGTCATTTGGTTGTGGAGTGTGCTGCATTGCGACATGCACGGGGGGGGGGACATTGGCGAGCTTCTGATTCAGTGTCAGTGTAGTGTGTCCATTGACAGTGCTTGCAATGTGTTCTTTAGACTCCGATAGAGCCTTTCCACCAAGCCATTTGTAGCTGGGTGGTACAGGTAAGATGTAATATGTCTGATTCCATTCATTTTCAGGAACGACTGAAACTGTTCCACAACACACCGTGGTCCATTGTCACCAACTTCGTGTTCTGGAACACCAGTCCTTGCGAAGAGGCTTCTCTACACATCAACAGACTGAGGTGTCGACTGACTGTGCAAGACTGTGGCGGCTATTGGAAACACTTCTGGCCATTGTGTCGCTGCATCCACTGCTATCAGGAAATTTGTGCCCATGAATGGTCCAGCAAAATCCACACAAATCCTTTGTGAGGGCAATGCAGGCCATTCCCAGGAATGGAGAGTTGCTGTTCTTGGCATGTTTTGGGCGTGTTGGCATCCCAGACTGTGCATGGCAAGTTGCTTGATCTGATGATCCATCCCAGGCCACCAGACAAAGCTTTGAGCCAGTGCTTTCAATTTAGACCATGCCTAGATATCAGCATGCAGCTCCTCCATCACTTTAGTTCTCAGCTTGGATGGTACAATAACTCTCAATCCTCACATTAGGCAATCTCCATCAAGGGAAAGTTCATCCCGGTGCTGGTAAAAGTTGGGGAATTGGCATTTCTACTGCACATTCCAGCCATTTTGGGTGGCTATGGAGGCCTGAAACAGTGTGGGGTCTTTTCTAGTTTCCCTTTGGTCATCACTGCTGTAATAGACTTGTGATTTGCATTAGGGCAAATACACCAAGAGAAGTGTTCTCTTTTTTGAATTTTTCAGCTATTTCCTTCTCCAGTGGTAGATGGGACAATCCATCAGCATTTCCAAGATTACTCATCATCTTGAATTCAATCTTGTCATTGTGTCCTCCAAGAAACAGAGCCTGTCTCTGTATTCCTACCACTACTGTTAGTGGAACACCTTCCGAGGATTGAAAATGGACACTAGCTACTGATGATCAGTAATGAAAGTAAACTCTCTCCCATACACATACTGGTTGAAACACTCTACACCCCAAACCAGACTCAAGGCTGCTCTGTCAATCTGTGCGTAATTTTTCTCTGCAGCGGTAAGGGAATATAATGCATAGGTTACTTCCATTACTCACAACAAGTGATATGACTACATCTATACCATCAGGCGAGGGGTCACAGGCCAGCTTCACTGAACCATGTGGATCATAATGTGTGAGTACAGTGTCTGATGTCACCATCTCCTTTGTCTTTTGGAAATCCACTTCACACTGCTTTGTCCATTGCCATTCCTCCCCAATCTGTGGTAATAAGTTCAAGGCGTAGGACACAGTAGTTACCCCTGTAAATACTATGGCAGTAATTGACAAGTCCTAAAGAGGACGTCAACCCTGACATGCCCTTCGTCCTTGGGGCACCCACGTCTGCTTGAATTTTCTCAGTACACTTGTGCATCAATGGCGTGACCACAGTAAGTGATGCTTGGTTTAAAGAATTCACGCTCGTTGCATCGTGCTCAGGGCCCATAATCTTCTCATCTTTTTAACTCTGCCTTGAGATTTTGGAGATGTTCCTCATCATCCTTACTGGCAACGATGATGTCATCCAGGAAACACTCAGTTCCTGGGCAGCCTTACAGCACCTGGTCCTCGGCTTCCTGCCAGAGTGCAGATGCAGATGCTATTCTGAAAATAAAGCCCTTTGTGACTCTTTATCCATCGCCATCTGTAGGTAGGCCTCAGCTAAGTCCACTTTGTTTCCCTCCAGAAGGTTTTGCAACAATATCGTCCATCCTGGGCAGAAGATATTGATCTACTTTCAGTACTGGATCGGTGGTGACCTTAAAATCACTACAGATCTTGAAAAACTATTCCTCTTGGCTACTGGGACTGTGGTTATTGACCATGGGCTCCACTTAACTTTCGAAAGAATTCCTTCAGCTTCCTTATAATCTAGCTCACTGGCTATTTTATCGCAGATGGTATGAGTAAGCAGATGGGCTTTGCAAAACTTGGGTGCGGCATTTTCATTTAATGCTATTTTATCCTTTATATGTTTGAGTTTTCCAATGCCATCCTTGAACACTGCTGTGGCATCATCCATTACCTTTCATAATTGGACTCTATTGCAGGGGATGTGGCATGCAAATGGTGGATGAATCTCCAATCAAGTTGCAGCTGTCTCAACCAATCACAGCCCCACAATGCTGGCCTTACTGTTTTTACCATATACAAGCCCAATGTGGCTTGTTGGCTGTTGTATTTCACTGTTACAAATGTCATTCCCACAGGAATATTTTTTTCTCCAGTGCAAGTTCTTAGTTGGACATGTGCAGGCTTCAGAGTAGTATCTTTGAAGAGCTATTCAAACTCATTTTGAGGAACAACTGATACAGTCAGGCCAGTATCCAATTCTATTTTAATTAATTTGACATTCGCTTCTGGTGTAAGCCATAATGCTCGTCGCTTGTTAGTTTTCACAATCAAAATCTCAAGGCTACTCCAGCCTGTGCCACTCTCATCACCGTGAGAGTTTTCATCAATGGCATGCAGATTAGTGCTCTTTTCGAAGCTGTAACTTGACTTTTTATCTTTATCACTTCCCTGTGCAGTCCATTTATTTCTGTCTGCCCAGCATGCTCGTTGTGTCCCACTTTGTTGCATTTTCTGCAAGTTTCACCTTTAAATCTGCTTTGGTCTGGTGTATGAGCCCCTGAAACAATGGTAATATAATTTGTTTGGCCAGGCTGGTTGTGTTTAGACATTACAATTTTAGTCACATTCACTTTCAGTGCTGACTGCAACTCAATTGCATCTCTGTCTGCAGTTTCCATTGAAACAGTGATTTCTACTGCTCTTTTATTTGAACCTTGTGCTTCAGTTAGGAGCCATTTTTGAATACTTTCTTGTAAGATTCTACAAACTAAACAATCTCTCTGTGCTCAAACAATCTCTTCAATTCAGCCACATAGATGAAATTGATTCCCCTTCCTTTTAATTCTGCTTACAAAACCCAAAACATTTCACAATCAACAATGGTTTTGGTTCTAAAAGTTCCTGCATTACTTTCACAATATCAGCAAAGCTCATTTCAGCTGGTTCTGTTGGAGCAGTTAAACTTCTAAGCAAAATGTATACACTTCCACCAATTACACTAAGCAAATTTGGCACTAATTTGTCATTGGCTAATTCATTTGCTTTTAAAATCCTGCTCAATTCACTCAGTAAACAATATCTTGTAATCAAACATGTCTATCTTTCCAATGTAGTCAGCCATTTCTACTTTTTTTAAAAAGTTATGATTATCACCCGGTTCTCACAGCTTATATACTTTAATTTGTCCTTTTTCTGCTTTTTTTTAAAAAAAACACAAACATCTTGCTGCACCTTGTTTAATTTGAATGTCTCTCTACATTTTTCTTACTCGAACATCTCACTGCATTTTTTTTTAAAAACTCCAACACAGTGCACTTCAACAGGAAATTAATCATTTCGGCTTCGTTAAAAACTTCCTTCTAAGTGTAAGTTGTGCTTCAATTGGGAGGCACTTTTGAATGATTTCTTGTAAGACTCCACAAATTAAACGATCTCTCCGTGCATTGTTAAGCCCAGCATTGAGCAGACAATGCTCAGACAATCCCTCCAATTCAACCATATAGGCTGAAATAGACTCCCCTTCCTTTTGATTCTGCTTATGAAACTTAAAATGTTCTGCAATCAACAATGGCTTTGGCTCTAAATGTTCCTGCACCACATTCCCAATATTAGCAAAACTCATGTTGGCTGGAGCAGTTAAATTGCTCAGCAAACTGCATGCTTTTCCACCTATTACACTCAGTAAAACTAGCACTTAATTTTCATTGGCTATTTTATTTGCTTCAAAATATTGTTCAAGTTGTTCAGTACACATTATCCAGTTATCTGTTATATAATCAAACATGTCTCTTTTTGATGTAGTCAATCATTTCTTGGTTTAAACTTATTATTATCACCTGGTACTCACTGTTCATGAACTCATGAAATATAGCCACTTTCTACCATTCTGTTTAAAAAAACTCCAACATCTCTCTCCTTCCTCCAAAGAAAAATGTGCTTGGCTTTTTTAAAAAAACTCAAATGGCTCCGTGTGCTTCAACAGGCAGGTAATCATTTCTGGTTCATTTTAAAACTACTTGGTTGCCACTATAATGTTTTGTAATTCCACAAACTAATCAAAAGAAATCATGGGAGCCAGGAAAATGTGTCTACAGTGTGCCCTCTTTATCCACGGGTTCCGCATGCGCAGATTCAACCAACCGTGGATCGGGAAAACCCGAAAGTTCTCTCTCCAGCACTCGTTGTTTGAGCATTGTTCACCTCGCATCTCAGGTATACAGACTTTTTTTCTTGTCATTATTTCCTAAACAATACAGTATAACAACTATTTACATAGCATTTACATTGTATTAGGTATTATAAGTAATCTAGAGATTATTTAAAGTATACAGGAGGATATGCATAGGTTATATGCAAATACTACGCTATTTTATATAAGGTACTTGAGCGTCCATATTTTTTTTGGTATTCGCGGGGGGTCCCAGAACCAATCCCCCGTGGATAAGGAGGGCCGACTGTAATTAGTTTTACCTTAGTGAGGCACTCACGTATGATGTTGCAGAATAATGCATGTCATTCACATACTTCTTACATGTAATCCATAATGAATTATGTAAACAGAAAATGCTTAATGAAACAATACATTTATAATATTACTTGAATATTACCAAAATATTTAATACACTACAAGTTGCAGTTCTGTGAGCCAAAATGACTCATTAATGAGCAAACACGAGGAAGTCGGCAGATGCTGGAAATTCAAGCAACACACACAAAATGCTGGTGGAACTCAGCAGGCCAGACAGCATCTATAAGGAGAAGCATAGTCGACGTTTAGGCCCGAGACCCTTCATCAGGACTAGATCAAGGGTCTTGGCCCAAAACGTCGACAGTGCTTCTCCTTATAGATGCTGCCTGGCCTGCTGCGTTCCACCAGCATTTTGTGTGTGTTGTTTGACTCATTAATGAGATAGGTCAAAAGAGAATGGCCAGACTGTTTCAGGATGGCACAGGAAGTATCTAATACAGCAGTGTATCTATCTAATCCCAGAGTTTTCTGAACTTGCTGCAAAATATTGGAAAGGAAAAATAATGGACCAATCTTAAAAGGCTAGAGGGTAAAGAGTCTCTCGCTGTTCAATATCACATCCCTCTATGCTTTAGAGAAAGCAGGCACACAGACTTTATTGAGTGAAATCTATACACCCCTCACAAGAAGACTGGTGTCAAAAACTTTGGAGACTGTCCTACCACTACTCCACTAATACACAGAATTATCAATAGATAGATACTTTGACCCCAAAGGAAATCACAGTGTCACAGTGGCATTACAAGAGCACAGATATACAAATATTAGAAGAAAGAAAGAAAAAGAAATAAGTTACCTCAAACAGTCCAAGAGGAGCAGGTTATCACTTCCCCAGCTATAGGTTGACTCATTATAGAGCCTAATGGCTGAGAGTAAGAATGACTCTTTAGAGCAGCGCAGTTGTCTTGGTCAATTACTAAAAGTGCTCCTCCGTTCAGCCAAGGTGGCATGCAGAGGGTGAGAAACATTGTCCAGAACTGCCAGGATTTTCCGTAGGGTCCTTTGTTCTACCACAGCCTCCAGTGTGTCCAGTTCGACTCCTATAACAGAGCCAGCCTTTCTAATCAGTTTAATGAGCCTGTTGGCATCACCCCTATTGATGTCATTGCCCCAGCACACCACCGCATAGAAGATTGTACTGGCAACAACAGACTGGTAGGAGATGTGAAGGAGAGGCCTGCATACTCCAAAGGACCTCAGTCTCCTCAGGAAGTAGAGGCAACTCTCGCCCTTCTGTGTTGGTGCTCCACTCAATTCTGTCATCCAGGTGCACACCCAGATACTTGTAGGTCCTCGCCACATCCACATCCTCACCATCAATGGTAACAGGGAGCAGTGCAGGCTTAGTCTTCCTAAAGACCATCACCATCTCCTTTGTCTTACAGGTGGTGGGTTGCAGATGATTCAGCTTACACTATTTGACAAAGTCCTCCACCAGAGCCCTGTATGTGCCCTTCAGTAAGCTCTAGCCTGAATGCTCCAAGCAATCACAGCCTCTTGCTGCTGTCTCATTGAAACTATGGTGGGAGTTGCATAAAGTAGAATTAGTTTTTATCTATTTAAATATAATACACAAAAATCAACTGAGTAGCTACTAGTTAGTCTGTCACAAAATTTGTTAACCTTCCTTAAAAAGCATACTGTAGGTCACTAAATTGGTTCTTTAAATTAACAACTAAAATTTTGGTTGGTGTAGGTTGCATGTGCCACGCAAAACAATCATTAATTAAAAGAAAAATCAAACAGTTTAGTTTCTGGTTTTTACTTTCAATCTTTCATTTTCACTCACATTTCCCCAATGCATTAGATCAACAGAGCACAAATTCAACGACCGCAAAATCACAGATATCTGGATTTCCCGTTTCATTACAACAGATGTTAGGCAAGTAATATTTCTTAAAAGAACTTGTCAATAGGTGCCAACTATAAATAGTTCTGTGTGACCGGTACAGGCTGCTCTAACCACAGACTGATCACCCTGCTGTACACTGCATACTGCTGTGAATTCATGTGCTTTCTGGACATTTAGTTTAAGTGACACAGCACTACAGTTGTGTTTTAATGTTTGCCTTTCAAAACAAATATCCATTTTCACAACTGCACTTCAGTTCTTCTGCTGAATAAAGATCACACAAAACTCATTTGACAAGCATTTCTACAGATGAATGCTGCAGGAGTGTGTTTTGCAAGTACACATTCTCAACAACAACACCCCCCACCCCTCACCGCCCCAGCCCCCACTGCACTCCCCAGACACTCATCACTGCCTGGCCAGGTTCTGCTCCAGCTCCATCTGCAAGTTTGCAGATGACACAATTATAGTGGGCTGAATCTCAAATAACATTGAGTCAGAGTACAGGAAGGAGATAGAAACCGGTGGCCTGATGTCATGGCAACAACCTTTCCCTCTATGATAGGCAAAGCAAAAGAAACGGTCTTTGACTTCGGGAAGAGGCATTGTGCACATGCTCCTGTGTACATCGACTAAGCTGAGGTCCAGAGGGTTGAAAATTTCCAGTTCCTAGGAGTGACCAATAGCCTGTCTTGGTCCAAACGTATTAACGCCATGGTCGGGCAAGTACACCAGCACCTCTACTTCCTCAGAAAGTTGAAGAAATTTGGCACATCCCCTTTGACACTCACTAAATTTTATCAATGCACGTAGAAATAATACGTAACAGCTTGGTATGGTAACTGCTCTACCCATGATCGCAAGATAATCTTCAGAATTGTGGACACAGCTCAGCAAATCACTGAAGCCTCGTTGAATGCTGTCTACACATCTTATTGCCTTGGTAAAGCAGCCAGCATTATCAAAGACCCCTCCCACCCCAGACATTTTCTCTCTCCATCCTCCCATTGGGCAAAAAATACAGATGTCTGACCAGGCTCAAGGACAACTTTAATCCTGCTGTGTTAACACTATTGAGCAGTCTCCTTGTACAATAAGATGGACTCTTTTTACCTCACAATCTACCTCTTTACTGCCTTGTCTGCCTGCACTGCACTCTGTGACTGTAATACTATCAGTACTCTATTATTGTTTATCTTTTACTACCTCAACATACTGTTGTAGTAAAGGTATCTGTATAGATGGCATTCAATATAATTTTTTTGCACTGTACCTCAGTAGATGTGACAACAATAAAACCACTTATACCTTATTTATAATTGAAGCCCTGCCTGGTTTCCTTGGCTGCACAAGTCTAAGGGAGACACACTCAGGTCCCACCAAACCCGTGAGATTGAGACAGCTCTCCCACCCTAAACCCTGGGTTGTGCGGACACTGTGTAATTTGCTGCCCTGTTACATCTTAGTACCAAGAAATAAAAGACAGCATGCTGCATACTAGTAAAGGCATTATATTTATGAATCTTAACTAAAGGGTTAGAAAACAAAGAAAAAGAAACTAAAAGGGCACAAGTTGGAGCTCAACTCTTCCAAAAGTCATACATATTCACCAATCCTCAGTAGACTGTGGCACCTTGCTCCATCCAATCACGGTTCTCCACCAGGTCAAATCCTACCATCGGTTCTCTCCAGCGTCCTCTCTTCATCTCCCACCGAACTAAGGACACAGCTCACACCAGTGTTAGGCACACAACACAAAAACCCACTCACATTCTAAAGGACCTGTTATCTCTAACCATAACCCAAACACTACAGGAAGACAATTACATTAGCAGCGAAACCCTTCCCAGGGCGTTACAGAATTTATTTACAATTTATTTGAAGGGTCACAGCTTGTCTCTGTCTGAATATGTATTTACAAAATTGGTACATTTCCCTTCATATTGTGAAACACATCCAAAAGGAATTCAAGAAGCCTCTTGAAAACAAGGAATTTTTGAAAAACCTGTCTGTTCCCGTCTACATCCCAAAGCACCTTAGAGCCAGTGAAGTAAGTGCTGTTAACATGCAGAAAATAGAGCAATTTGTGCCTCACCAGCTCCCACAAACAGTAATGTTATAATAACCAAATATTTCCCTACAACAGTGGTGTTTCCTCCTTTATAACAAGAGCTACATTTCAAAAGTACTGGAGTAAACTGAAATCACTTTAGGGTGCTTTGAAAGAGATGTGAAAGGCTTTGTGTAAATGAAAATCATTCCTTGTTTATTTTAATGAACATTTAACTTTTTTTCTTATGTATTCTCTAATCTTTGACGTGATTAGCTACTTGTAAACAATTAAGTGCAGAAAAGAAACACAGCAGATGACCAGTGGCCGATTACCCCCATGCCTGTTCCCCAAATTCACCGCCCCTCCCACCTACACATGTAGGGGGTAATTTTACTGTAGCTAGTTAACCCAACAATCAGCGCAGCTTTGGGATGTGGTGGGGGGGGGGGGGGGGGAACTAAAGTACCCAGGGGAACTCACGTAGCACCTGGGGTTGGGGTGAACTCAGACCATCTGTTTTGCGTTGAAGTTTCACGAAGGCAAAACATTGGCTGAGATAGCGAGGAGATTCCTCAGCTGCTCTTTGAAATAGTCCCACGGGATTTTCGTTTTTAAAAAGAACATCCACCTAAGAGAGCCGACTGGTCTGGGTTTCATGCCTCCGCTCAAATACAGTAACTAACAGTGAGCAGACTCACAACTCTCCTTCAGTGTTAGCCTACATTATGCTCCAGTTCAGACAGTAAAGACAAGAACATTAACTCATTACCAGAAAGAGAAGTAGTACACTTTCAATGCATTCAACAGCAAGTTGACCATATGAAAGAGATGCAAGTAAAATCCTTTTTCTTACGTTGGGTTTAAAGACAAATAAACATCATCATGAACCATATGGGTTTTTTCATTGCTCCATATCAGTGTAATTCTATGCAGAATTAGCATGACACTAACTTCTCGTTACTGTTTTACTGGCTGGTCAATTTATTTTAACATCAGATCAATAGCTTATAGATATTACGGAATCATCGAATGCAGGGCTAGTGTAGGAAAGTGGCTCTGAGGTGGAAGCTCCCAAATCTATTTCTTATGAGCATAGGTCCTAATGAAGCACAGGGATTTAATGATGGATGCTCACCATGTACAGGATTGTACTTAACAGCCACCATTTTGAGGAATCAAAATTATTTGATAAATTGAATGAACTGTAATCATTAAAATAAAATAACTCTGCCAACTTCAGCAATATCAGTGCATATTTAATCAGGAACTTGATACAACATCCCTCATTAACTATTTCGAAATATATTGCAAATTATTTTTGGTGAATATGCTGCAAATATACTGCTCCTGTAAAGAATATAAAGAACAACGGTGTCAAGGTGGAGTTTATTGTCATATGTGCAGGTATGTGTATTTATAGATGCAATGAAAAACTTACCTGCTGCAGTAACAACACAGGTGCTTAGCATCAGATATGCAATATTCACAAGAAAGACAAATTAACAATTACAGAAACTATATTTTTTTAAAAAAAACAGGATTAGAACAAAAAACAAGCCCACTGTAGTTCAGAGTATTGCTATACTGAGGTAGTGACTGGGGTTGTGCAGTTCGGTTCAGGAGTTAATAGCTGAAGGGAAGTAACTGTTCGTGGATCTGGTGGTGTGGAACTTCAGGCTGCTGTACTTCCTGTCCAATAGTGGCTGTATGGAGGTAATGCTGTCCAGACGATGGGATCTTCGATGACAAATGTTGTCAAGTTGAGGTAGCGCCTCATGCAGGTACCCACCAATGGTGAGGTAGATTGTGTCTGTAGTGATCTGGGCTGAACCCACTATTCTCACACATTTGACTTGCTGTAAGAGACCATAATGCAACCAGTCAGGACATTTTCCCCTGTATATCTGTAGAAGCTTGTTAGCGTGTTCAGTGACACACTGAACCTCCTTAATCTTCTAAGAAAGGTGCAGACATCAATGTGCTCTTGACAGATCAACTGGTATTTTAACACCTCGGAATTTCCAGTTGCTAACCCTCTCCCCCCAACGTTGACTGACACATGCTCCCCTTCCTGAAGTCAACAATCAATTCATCAGTTTCACTGATCTTTGCAGTGGCACCACTCATCCAGATCTGCTATTTCACTCCTGTACATCATATTCATCATTAGTTTCCAATTTACACGTTTAGATGCATTTGTGTAGAGCGCGTTTGAACTTCCAGTTCTCCAAACTTTTCACTTGAGATTGTTGCTGCTTTATCCTTATTCTCAGAGAGGATGAGTTGGAAGACCAACAGGTTGAGGTCACGGATTTAGTGAGCACTTGGCAGAATAATCAAGGAGAGTAAATGCAATACTTTGTGCTGTTGGTGCACACAGCAGCTGTATTACACTCGCAGTGCACCGAATGAAAGCTTCAGGTGCTGGACGATGTGTCAATAAAGTCGATTGCCTGCTTTGCTTTCTTAAATGCTGCTGGGTTTACATTCATCAAGGCAAGTGGAGGTTTTTACATCACACTCCTGACGTGCTTTGTAGAGGTTAGAAAGTCTTTGGCAAGTCAGAAAGCAAGTTACACACCACACAACATTCACCACCTTGCCAATTGTTTTTGCCAGCCTAGCTCACTCCAGTCAATGTTACTATTTAAGGACGATATCACCAAATCCCCCGGAGGACTTAGTGATATTGTCTTTAAATATTAACAATTCAGACGCTCTTGTTGAAAATAATTGGCTGTGACAGCACCTCAAAAACCCACAACCTGCACACCTCCAAGGACAAGAGCAGGAACTGAATGGGAACACTCCAAGTTTCATGACATCCTGATGTGAAAGTGAATACCGGTAGTTATCCCAGTTCTTGCCTAGACGATGATACTTACAGGTATAGGGCGCTTCACTTTGACAGTCACTAATGAAGCAACTGAGATGCTGTGCCAAGGACTCTGTCCTACTGAGTTCCTGCAATAATGTCCTAATAACCTCCAACAGCCAAAACCATCTTTTAAAAGGCATTAGCCCTTCCAGGGGAGAGCTGTCCCCTTTATTCCAATTGCCACAAGGGGTCAAATGCTGCCTTGATGCTAAAAACAACTCTCACCTCTTGTCTATCTATACACCTGTAGATCAACCTCTGGAGCCAAGCAGTAGTAACAAAATCCAAACCATACGACAGTGATCACATCTTGCCATCTTTCTGCCACTTCATAACACTGACTGGTCAATATGCTAATAGACGACAACAGACAAACTGCATTATGCCAGATTGGATTTGTTGTTGAGGGTATGTTGGACAATGTTCTACATTGTCAAGTGAATGCCAGTGTTATAAATTTACTAGACCACTTTAGTTACTGTTGTGACCAATCTTCAAAACCAGAGTTAGGATGTTATCTGATCCCATAGCAGCTCTCTGCCATTTCTTGGCATCATGCTGAAAACAAAAATCACATGTCTGAGGAATGGGCACTTTAAAAGAATAACCAGAGATGAATCAACCAATCAGCCTCTCCAACTGAGGAAAACTGCAACACTTTAGCCTCAACTACAAATGCAATATATTGTGCATGTATCGATTTTTCTGCACAATCAACTTTCAAACTAAGCCACGATAAACTCACTGCACTAAAATAAAATCATAAGCTTTTATTGCATTTGCAGTAAGTTAGGGTTACCACTAGCCCGAATCTGTGCGGGATCGATCTACGGCGGTGGCTGCTGAACAGGTAATTGGCCTTTTCAGAGCATTGCTGCCTCTTATAAATTCTGGCATCTTTAATCCCGATTACTTCGTGGTGCAAGATCTTCTTTTCTTTTAGGAACCAACATGATTCTTATCTTCACGCAGCCCAAGAAGCACAGGTACAAACTGTAAATTGGGAAGCCAGATTTAGCAAGCTCAATCACAAAAGATAACCCCGAGCTTCCAGCTACCCGTCACATTAATCCACCATCCCAATCCTGACACTTCTGTCTTACAGCATTCCAACAAAGCTCGGTGTATCTCTCTTCCAGCTGGCACGTTCCACCCTCTAAAGTAAATATTCAAATCAACTGCTTTGGGTAACCAGTCTTTCCCGTTTGTATCAGAATTCAACAGTGATGATAAGCGCTCACCAACCCACAGCATTAACTCCATGTTTCTCTCTCCAGAGGTGCTGCCTGACCTGCTGAGTATTTCCAGCATTCTCTATCGTGTCAGACTTCCAGCAATTGCAGTGTTTTATATTTTACATTCCCGACATTATTTAATTCTCTCTCCCTTACATTCATTCATCTTATCCCGTTTAAGCCACTGGGCAGAACAGCTGTGATTAACATATCGTTGGCAGCACCATCACCACTCATATCAGTCAGTCTGTCTTGATCTCCGCCCCACCACATCAATGCCCTTTACAAGAACTACCAGCCACCCACAAGTGTAGTTTAAAACTTATTTGAATACCAGTATTTCCTCGTCCTGGTGAATGAGGAAACCGAAAGATCACCACTTCAGCCCTTTCCACAGAAATTAGGCCTGACCTGCTGAGTATTTCCAGCTCTATTTTTATTCGGAAACTTGCAGTTTTAGTGTCTTTGGTCACCTCCAAAGTCCTCTGAAGTATACCGCTCTTCAGTGGAAGTAAGATTTTTGCTACAATTAAAGAATATGAAAGTGAAAGAAAACCCTGTAAACAGCAGTAATCTTGCTTGTCTTGATTCTGTATTCCACAGAAATTGACCCAAAATTCCAGATGGAAGAGCTACTCCCTCACAACTGTTACTGCTTACCCACTCGTTTCAGCAGCTCTGGAAAGGCACACGCTGAATGCCATCAGGATGACATACAAACTTAAAAGAGGTGTAAGTGTGACTGCTTGAGTTTCATTTCCTCCCGTGGTTCGGTGCCTTCCCCCCACACATCATATGGTGCTAAGAAACGATTCCTCTTTCAGCATGTGGAAAAAATTCAGAGCTGTGAAACCTACAACACGGTCATGCCAAAATACATTGGAGCTGACAAATAATTGTTACCTATTCCCACCCCCACCCTCCGCAGCCATTCCTGGAAGTCACAGATAACATTGGAAGGTTGGACAAATCCGTATATCCACTGAAATTTTTTTAAAAAGTTAAGGGACGAGTTAATCAAGGTGTGAAGAGAGCTGACTGTAGGGGGTCCATTTCCTGTGGCTGGAGGGTTACAGTCCAGACGTCACAAATCAGAGGATGCCTATCTAATGTAAAGGGTGGGAGAAGATCCGATCTCCCTTTTAAAAGTGACAGTGTATCTAGGCCAAAGGAAAGCATGTGTACGGTAGATGTCCGCGGGGGGAATGCTGCCGACTGGCACATTCTCGGCTGCAGGAGTACGTGCTGAGAGACACACTCAAACTCAGTGCAGCCACCGCAAGGGCCCAGTGGGGAAGGACCACAGTCTAGGGTTCTTCTCCCATGGGAGTTGAGGGGTGGGGGGTTGGGGGTATACCCCCGAATGTAAATATGAGAGAACAATGTGCCACGTGGGTGGCAAAACATTAGAACTTTGAAAATGTAAAGACAGTAATGGTACCAACTGTAAAGAATTGAAAGTCTTTGAATGGTTATTGTATATAATTTTATTTTGGAATAAAGTATATTTTGTTTTAAAAAAATGTGTATTTAAGTCACATGATCCTACTGAGTGGAAGAATTGATCTGATGGGCTGAATGCTACTGTTGTCACTCAACATGGAAAAGATCACTGGACCACCCCATCTGCGCCAACCATCTACACAAACCCATTTTATTTGCCTCTTGCATCCCCATCAAAACTCTGCCATTTTCCCACCACCCACCAACACTAGCCAAATAAACCACTGATCAACACACCTTTCCTCTCATTCCATGTCAGATCAGATCAAACTCAGCAACAGCCTGCCAGTGAAAAGCCTTGTCCATTAATTCAAGGCATTTTTCCACCAGCTGTGGGGGCGGGGAGAGAGAGGTAGCAATAAAAACAGGGGGAGCAGAAAGATTGGGATGTGGGGAGGTAAAGGCAGGGCACAGTGACAGAGGGGTGCATTGTCCAGTGGGCTTACACGCACATTCTCTCAGCTGCCAGATGTCCAGGCCGGTACCATGGACCCACTTTGCGAAAGAAGGATTATTTCTTAATATCAGATCTTTTTATTAAAGGGGCATCCCTAACTGCATTTAAAGAGAGAATGCAATTGCTGCATGGGGAAATTTGCTGCCTTTTCTACATTGCCAGATGCTTCCTGAAAATGTCCCCAATTTCAGTAGAAAGGAACATGGCCAATGGGGCTAGAGACGGCATGGTCTCAGGATGTCAGCAGCACCAGCTACCATGCTTTGTCGACCTAGCATGGTGCAGGTGCGCCTCACTAACCACAGGCGCCGACGTGCACACAGCTACTGACTCGTAAATACTAACTGTAAATACCTGCATACCTTGGCCTTAAAATATAGTTACATTAAAGATATTGCGCAACTCAAATTACATTCAGTCTAAGATTAGGACACAGTCTTCATGGGATATTGTAATTTATAGGGTGTCAGCATTTCACTCCAGCTGGACAGATGCCCTCAAATTCAGAACCACTGTCACTCACCTACAAGAACACATGAGCAGGCCATAGGTTCTCTGAAATCTCTTTCATTGATTAATTGATTTACGACAGAACTAATTTTGTCCTCAGTTGCATTTGTCAGTACCCAATACCCTTGCCTTGCGGTTGTTCAAAAAGTCTGCCGTGCTTGGCTTTGAATGGCTCAGCACCCACTGGTTTCTCTGGAGTAGGGCAGGGTAATGATTCATGGCTCTTCAGCTCTGTCTGAAGTGGGGGCTCACCAGTTCTGAGACTATGTCTGCTGGTTCCAGAGACCCTATGGGGAAACATCCTTTTGCACCTGCCCTGTCAAGTACCCTCAGAATCTTACATGCCAATAAGTTTAGGACCAGCTACCTTTCTTCATAAAGCTGCTCAATAGAGAGCCTTGCAACCAAAGAGGAAGCTATTAGACCTATCATGTCCCACAATATTTCTTTGAGGTGCCCAATTTAATCTTACACCCTCACCACTTTCAAATTAATCATCGCTAGTACTATTTGAAAGTCCCTATGAAACTTTGAACTTTGAAAGTCCCTGTGGAATCTGGTCCCACAGTATTTTGGATAGTGCACTGCAGAAGAACTCCAAGAGTGGGAGGACCACCAAGTCCCTGATCATCAGAAACCTGGGTGTCACCTTCAACCAGAAACTCAACTGACCAACCAGCCAGGTAACTACAATAGTCTGCACGAGGAAGTCAGAAACCAGCTACCTCCTGCCATGGGGACCCTTCATTACCATGCACAAGGCTCAAGCCAGGAGCTTCATTCAAGTTAAAAGTCTTCCTGTCGGGAAGAGTGCCGCAGCAACAACACTCGGAAGACTCGCTGCCATCCGAGAGAAGACAGCCTGATTTACTGGATTGCAGCAACCTCCCTCAACACAGGCACACGGGGGCTGCAGCGTGCACCATCTACAAAACGAACAGGGATTTCTTTTCCAGCCTGTGCCCGGGCATCTCCCAAACTCTACCACCAAGGACAAGGGTAGCAGGTACAGTACTTTCAAACTCCAACAAACATCTGCAGGTTCTACTCCATGTTGCACGCTACCCTACCTTGGAAATAGGCTGTTGGATCCAAATCCTGGAACTCTGTCCTTAACAGCACTATGGGAGGGATAACTTCATCAAAAGGACTGCAACATTTCAAGGTAGCAACCCAGTCCTTGGCAACTCAAAGACAATTATGAATAATTAAAGGAAACTTTGTAAAAATCCTAAAATCATAAAATAAAAAACATTTTAAATATACATTTCCCATTGTTATAAGTTTAGAAAACTTCATATACTACTGAAGAATACAGTGGACCTACTTTGTGCACTACCTCATCTCTCTGCTGTTCACACAGAGGCCAGTGTGCAAGATGCTAGCCCATTCACTGCTGGAACACACATCCTCCAGACATCAGGAAATAGACATTGGACAATCTTGAGACTACCATATTGTCAGTGATTAGTGGTCCAGACCGTAAATCAATTGCAAAATCTAATCCTGACGAATTTCAATATAGCATCAATCTAAAAACTCACACATAATACTTCCTCAAATCATTTCTCCTGCATTTGAAGTTCTGAGAGATAGTGACGTTACTCTGAAATCTTGCCCATTTCCATTTTCTGAAGTAGGGTAGATAACTGTAGATTTAGCCTTTGAGAAACCTCTCCAGTCTCTTGCTGGCTAGCAGTTCAATTAGGAATATTGTACTTAATCAATTTGTGAATTGTCATTTTTCATTACTTATCTATTGAATGTACTTTGTTGGACAATTCAGAGTATTTTATGACAAATACAAAATGCTTTTAAAATAAATACACTTCTTTCTGAGTTCTTCTGACTACAGGTCACCAAAGTAGCAAACAGGTCCTCTACTTTCAAAACAGATGTTCATCAGTTAATTTTGTCCACATCAGAAAATACACAAAAATCACATGCTAAAGTTACTGCACCTCCACAGCACTGTGATGAATGACATCAAAAGGACATAATACTGATAAGAAATAACAATTACTGCTCGTGAAAAGAAACAGAGGAAACTAGCTCTGTCATTTGTGGGAACAAATGTACATGGATCGGATTTCCAAATTAAATAAAACCATGGGAGTTTGTTCATATGGTGTCCATAAGTCAAGTATTCATAATGAGGGAATGGTCTAGACTTCCAAACCTTTAAGATATTTTCCTTCTCTAGTCTCCTGTAACCAGCCAAAAAATTTGTTTATCCACAATAGGTGGATTGTCAAAGATTCTATTTCCTTCCCTACCCACCATTCAAGCCATTTTACATATTGTTCAGTCCTTTCTTTTGCTTTCTACACTTATCACATTAATTTTTTCACTTAGCACTCGCTTCATTCTCATCAGCCACTATTCTTCACCACATCAAACTATTTTCTTCCTTCCCTCTCCAATTTAACCAGGCCTCCATTAATGTCATCCCAGACATGTTAATTCTGACAAAATTTCATCCATCTAACTCAATTCTCCTTTCCACAAATGCAGTTTGATCCTCTGGATATACTCAGCGATCTTCTCAGCTTTTATCCTAAATTCATGTTTTCTTAGTAACCAAGAAATATACATTATTGCCCTTCATATTTCACCCCAGCATTATAAGCAACCCCTCATTAGATTCACAAGTATATCCAGCAGTTCAAAGAGCAAAATTAAACTAATGATTAACCTTAACTGTCACCGCATAAGGCTTTATCTCTTCCGGGCACATTCCAATGTACCAAAGTTGTTCACCGTGCACAATTAAAGATTACCCCAATTCAAAAATGCATTTACTGCCAATAACTGATGGCTCTGGGCGGCACCCCATTTCAGGAGCTATGACGTTAGGCAGAGGAACACGTCATACAATTTCCACGGGCTTCCACAGCCTCGCTATTCTATTCTGTGCATTACGAAGAAACTGTAATTATGTAAAATTGCTAAATCATAACCTATAGTACCTGATATCAAAGTTAATATGTTGTACACATTTCCTAATCCAGTTAAACTGGTCACCGCTATTACACTGGAAATAATTTACTAAAGCACTTAATTGTCTGGAAAATGCGTTGGAGGGTCACGAAAAACACCATTTTCCGATTTAACTCTCCTCCCCGCCCCGTTGTCGAGTAAGTATTTAAGGTTTAAAGTCGGTTCTCAACTTCTCAGGGATTGGGATCAGAGTTGAATCAACTGCAAACCTCTCTGGCTGCAAGATGGAAGCCAGGAATAACGATGCATCGCACAAGGAAGAGGAATTCACAAATCTGGCTCATCTGAGAAAGTTCAGTGTATTGAATCCAGGCTGTTTTAAAAACGTATCGTCACGTCAGTTTTTAAGCGTACTTCTCCGATTACAAATTAGTTTTTTATAATGGACTCAAAGGCTGCTTTCTTTTCTGTTGCTCCAGCAATTCAAATAGTTATCGAGAGGAGGCGCTAGATCCCATTTTCCCAGCCGTGGAGTGCGTTGCACTAACTTTGAAACACTCCGTGTACTACTTTTTAAAAATAAGTACTTCCCCCGAAATGGGACGAGTAGAGTAAAATTGGATTGATTTTTAATGTTAAATATAGTTGCTAATAAGTTAAGGTGCGTGAAATTGAAAAGAGATGAAACTTCGTTCCTTTTGGTTCCAAACATTTATATCACATTTGTTTTTTAAAAAAAATCTCCCGCAGGACATCATGTGATTTCCCAACAGAGAAAAAAATTCCAGCAATCTCTTCAAGAAAGGCCTTTTCGAAAATGTAACAGCAATTTAGCAGCTTGGCTTGAAAGAGAAGTGTACAGTCTGCGCATAAATATGCACATTCTATTTTGTTTTCCCATCAAAATCTTTACCATCTTTTCCTTCTGCATGCAAACGAGAGCCTCCCAATCTCATCCCTTTGATAAATAGCAGCCAACCTTGATGCTTGAGATTTCCGTTTACCTGATTACAATCACATCCGATTTGGTGGGGTGAGTATCAATGCGCCAACCCCAAGTCCTCTTTGGAAAAGCTTCACATTTTTTTTCCCGAAAAGAAATAAATATAATGGGGGGGGGGGGGGGGGGGGGGGGTTAAAATTCTAAGGAAGTAGTTACGCCAATTACTAAGTGTAACATTTGCCTTCTGCAAAACCAGAAAACGGTCTTGCAGCTCTAGCCGTCGAGCCCATCCAGGTGCAACATAATGCAAGAGAGTTTTTTTTGTGAATGGGAAGCGAAGGGCAGCTCGCTAACCCGGCACTCTTTGCTTGCAGCGCAGGCAACGCCGTCCCAGCCGAAGTGCTACTTGTGACGGTGATGTCATTGCTTCCGCCCTGCTTCCTTTTTGGAGAATCCAAAATGGAGTAAGATGGGCTTTTGAAAACACAGGGAGTGTTTTATTTTTTTCTCCCCTCTCCCTAGTATTATTTGCAATAGCAGTGGCAGCAGCAGCTTTGAGCGCGGTTTACAGTTTGCAGAAGCATCCAGCTCCGGCCCCCGCATCGGCTTCATGTGCAGAGAGCAGCGGTTCGCAGGCGGCGCTGCCCCGGGGAAAGACGGCAGGAGCCCGGAGCCAGCGGAGATAATGTGACTGTACTAGTGGGGAGCAGAGCGAGTAGGGGCTGGAGGGGCAGAGGAGGAGGAGAAGGAGGGGCAAATACCCCGCCACCACGAATTAACAACTTTTCAACTAGAGCAGCAAGATAGAAGAATGAAGTTTGGAGAAATGTCCGCGACGGCTCAACAAAAATGACCGAGCAATCGCATCCAGATCAGTGAGTACTGTAGTTGTAGCGTCGGGGCGCCCGGCACCAACCCCCTCTCCCCCACCTCGGACGCTTAACACCTTCCGTCTCTACCCGAACCTCCTTTTCTTGCAAGTTGAGAGGGAATTTATGCCATCGATTCCTGTCTGGAAAGGGGGTGGGAGAGATTTTCATTAAAGCACAGAGACGAGGAGAAACAGGAGGCGCTAACATCGAACTATGTCAATTCGTGTGAGGGGGATGGGCTGCCTGTGAATGGGGGGGTGAGGGGGGATGGGCTGCCTTTGAATGGGGGGGTGAGAGGGGGGATGGGCTGCCTGTGAATGGGGGCTGAGAGAGGGGGGAATGGGATGTGAATGGGGGTGAGAGAGGGGGGAATGGGATGTGAATGGGGGTGAGAGAGGGGGGAATGGGATGTGAATGGGGGTGAGAGAGGGGGAATGGGGGTGAGGGGGGAATGGGATGGGAATGGGGGTGAGAGAGGGGGGAATGGGGGGTGAGGGGGGAATGGGCTGTGAATGGGGGTGAGAGAGGGGGGAATGGGCTGTGAATGGGAGTGAGAGAGGGGGGGAATGGGCTGTGAATGGGGGTGAGAGAGGGGGGAATGGGCTGTGAATGGGAGTGAGAGAGGGGGGGAATGGGCTGAGAATGGGGGTGAAGGGGGGTTGGCTGTGAATGGGGGGGCGACAGAAGGGGGATGGGCTGCAAACGGTGAGGAGAGGGGGATGGGCTGTGAGGAGTGGGGAGACCCGGGGCTGTGGTGAGGAGAGGTTGTCAAGATGGAGTTAGTGACTGGATTCTGTGGAAGGCTGCATGTGCTTTTGGAGGTTTGAGGTAGCGTAGGCGTATTGGGCCGTGTTGGTTTGAGAGCAAGAAGGAATATGGAGCGGACGGACAGCTGTGTGCATCGTAATGGAAGAGGTAGCTGGGGTCGTTTAATGGAGGGGAGATGGTGGAGGTAGGATTTTGAGAGGTTGTGTCTGGGAAAGATAGCAAAGTGAGGATTTATGAGTTTAGAGACTGAGAATTGTAGAGGTGATGCAATCACGAACGACAAGATCTGCAGATAGTGGTGAAGGCCCAGGGGGATTCAGAGGGTGAATGGAATACTGGGGGGGGGGGGTGGGGGGGGGGAATACAAATTATGGACCGGGAAGTGTGAGTTGGGAGATGAATCAAAACAAATGCAGTGAGGGTGGGGAGAGTTTCTGCAGAGAATCTGGTTTTGGGGGAGAATGAATGCTAAATAGGAGTGTGAGGGAAAGGGTGAAATGAGAGAGGTTTGAAGGTGAGACCTTTATTTTGGGTGGAGCACGGAGAGGAGGGAAATGGCTCTCCGTCTCTTGTGGCTAAAACAATGCAAAGTGGTTCGTTTCTGCCTCCTCCCCAGGCACGGAAAGGGAATGGGGGTGGGTGGGGCTGTGATAAGAATGTGTGTGGTGGTGTGTACATGTCGGAGGGGGGGGGGGGGTTGGGAGTGTAGTGTGTTGTGTACTTCTGCGTCGACGAGAGTTCAGCTGCACTGTCTGCCCTGGTTGTGGAATAAACCGGCTGATGATTGTCACATGATCGGCCATTCATAAACACTGTAACCTTCAGGCCCCATTCATGACTACCTGACACAGTTGCAACTGTAACCAGTGGAGATCCCATTAAGTGAGAAAAAAAGATACACATCAGTTAACAAATAAGTCTGCGTTTGTTTGCTTGGTCTCGATTTTTTTCATCGTGGCTAGTGAAGCAAGATCATACTTGTCTTTTTTATTTTGGCCGTGTTTTGATAATAAAACGAGAGGATATCTCACTTGCAATGTTTTAAATGCTTGATTCATGTACA
The DNA here is from genome assembly GCF_048418815.1 of Hemitrygon akajei. Taxonomy (NCBI): domain Eukaryota; kingdom Metazoa; phylum Chordata; class Chondrichthyes; order Myliobatiformes; family Dasyatidae; genus Hemitrygon; species Hemitrygon akajei. The sequence continues at coordinate 73,618,714 of NC_133130.1, read as the reverse complement.
GCAAAGTTTCATCTGATGAAAATTGTGGTAAAATTGCTACTGCTTTAATGTTTTTATTTGATAGCAAAAATATTGATTGGTACAATAGTTATCTTTTTATGGATGTTCAAGGGAGACAGTTTTTCTATATAAAAAGTGTATTAAATGCTTTTGGAAGAAATGTTGGAAGAGCTGTATCCTTAAGTCCCAATGTCTCTAAATGAAACATTTTTATTCACTGTAAAAGCACATTTTCAAAAATTATCTTTCATTATTTTTAATAGCCTGAAATTCACAGCAAATGTAAATATACAGGTGTGTGGTATCATGTTCATCACATTACCGTTCTCTAGTTGTAACCCAGTTCCATCCTTGCTGTGAAGGGGCAGGCTGATATTTAAAAAAGAAACTTGGTCTGCAAGTTTGTTGTGGTTCAGGAAGTCTAAACCCTTTTGTAAAAGTTGTCATTGTCAAATCTTGGCAAAAAAAAAGGCTTGGTGTATAACCAGGATCAAAGGGAAATTGGTGCTTTTGTGCTGATTCAAGCTGCATTGGATGTTCAAGTTTGTCATTCAACCGTACACTTTCATATCACCAAATGAAACAATGTTCTTCTGGACCAAGGTGCACGGCTCAGTGGGTGTATAACTCCCACGCATAAAGTAATGTAAGCACCAGTAAAGCGATTGATAAGGTGCTTATACATTACCAGTTTAATAAAACATTACACCACTGCAGCTTCATGCGGGGCGGGGTGAAGGTTAGGGGGGCGGCAGGGTGTTCAGAAGTCTCGCAGCCTGGAGGAAAAAGCTGTTTCCCATTCTAACAGTTCTTATGCTCATGCTATGGTACCTCCTGCCTGATAGCTGGGGTGGGGGGTGGGGGTCAAAGAGACTGTTGGACGGATGGAAAGGACCACTGACTGAGTATGCACCATGCTCCTGATAAATGTATATAACAGGTGGAAGGGAGACCACGATGATCCTCTCTTTGTAGGGACTCGCAGTCGGGTGCCTTGCAAATCCCGTACCAAAAAGTTAGGGCACACTGGGTGCTCCTGTAAAAATTGGTTAAAATGGTGGTGGAAGCCTCAATCTCCTCAGGAAAATGCTGTGTTTCCTTGATGGTCAGGGTGAGACGTGCACCCCCAGAAACTTGGTGCTCCTCACTCCGCAAAGGAGCCGTGTGTGCGTCACCTTGCAATTCATGCCTGTGACCCAGCTGAGAGCGGAGACTGCGGACTGAATTGATTGATCTCTTGGATACTGAGTGCAAGTTCAACTGTTCCTCATTACCCCTGCCCAATGTTTTTTTTAAAGTAATATTTTTAATGAAAAGCAAAGTTTAAAGTGGCAAAGTACTCCCAAGTGTCTTCAAAATGTTGACATGTAGTTTCACTTGGGGAACAGAATTTTATCATCGTATATCTAGTTCCAAAATTAATATGCTCATACTATAATTCACAGACAAGAACTTTCACATCACCGTACTAATTCTCCCAATGATGGTACCATTTCCACTTTGTGTTTTTTGAAGTGCATGTTACATTGGATCATTCTCAGTAAGTGCAACGACATGACATTTTGGCTGAAAATCATCATCTCTTTCAAATTTAGCAAATTATGAAAGGAATTATAATATTCAGCCAGAACATCTTCCAAGTGCATCCATGTTATTTTATCCAAACTGTTTTCAGATAATAGGGAGCTTTAATAATTTGGTCATTTCATAGTTAGTTTGAGCAAAAGTTATTGTAAAAGTAGTTCTGTCTCTGATTTTTGGGCAAGATATTTCATATTTAAATATGGGCAGCAGAATGAATTTGATAACATTCAAAAGGTTCTATATTTGCAAATGAGAATGGTGCATGTTTCCCCCAAAAGTTGGACTCAGAATTTTAAATGTATCCACAATGTCTCCTTGATAAAACATTGATTGAAATATTGTATTTAGAGGTGGGGGCTTAAAAATTACACAAGACGAAATCTAAGTTATGAATTCATAGCTGAGCCTTGTATTATTGAAGAGAAGAAGATACTGGAATGCAGATTAAGAACAGAATGCTGGAGCAACTTGGCTGGTTGAGCAACATCTATGGAAGCAAAAAGTCCAAGTCCAAGTTTTGTGTTGTGATCCAGCATCCTGATGATTTTTGACCTGAGTTCTTCCATTGTGTTTTTGTTCTAGTAGGGTGTCAAGCCAATACAAGAGGTCATCAGTTTAAGGTGATTGGGGGAAAGTTTCGAGGAGATGTCAGGGGTCTTTTATTTTTGCGCAGATGCACTTTTCGGGTTGGTGGTAGAGGCTAGCATATAGGGACGTTTAAGATGCTTTAGATAGGCACATGAACGTAAGAAAAGAGAAGGGTTAAGGGCAGTGTAGGAAGCTCGATTTGGATCGATTGTGGATTAGGTTTCTGTAGCTCAGTACAACATTGTGGGCTGAAGGGCTTGTACTGTTCTATCCTCACTGTGGTTGTGGTTTATATTAACAAGAGTGAAGATAACAAGAGGTATACTGAGATTGTCGAGGATTAATGAATGCAATTTAAACAGCCAAACATCAGATAATGACTATGATTCTAGTGTCAATGGTGGTTTTATAAAAATGCAGTTTTAAAAACCGTGCGTTAAAATTGGGGCTTCATTTAATGCTTGCAGATCTGAATCAGATTTAAGTGGAGGAGGAAAATGTTGGTTTCTCATGCAGCCTGGGGGAAGGTTGAAAGGGAGTCCCTGGTGTTTTTGGCATCTGACAACAGGAAGGTGTTAGTCATAAAATAGAAACAGGCTGTGTCTTACTCTAGCTCTGCTAACTAAAAGGGGGGGGGGAGAGTTGTGAAAGATAAACTTGTATATCTGCATGTATTTAAAAATCAAATGGCTCCTTTTGCGAATCAGACTTCAACTATTTTTAATTTTTAAAAATTACATTTACATTCTGTCCTTTTGGCACTAGAATCCACTTGCACTGTCTTAAAGAAAAATACTGGCAGTACTGGTCAGGTCAGGTGGTGTCTGTGCACCAGTTTTAAAAACTGATTTTAAAGGCCAATTTCTTAGTCAGCCAGTGTTACTGTAACTACGGTATTTGCTTGCTTACATGTTCTGGTTCATAGGAATCTCCTGATGAGAGAGACCAGATAAGCCAGAAAAAAGTGACTCAAGAGTGAACCAGATTGTGTTTTTTTTTTCCCCCTTTTTTTGTTAAATCTCTTGTCTATGTTACCTGTGCATCTTGACAAGCAGATGTATCCCAAGCAGAATGGGCAATTCGTTGCTGCTAGTTATAAGTAAATAAAGGAATTTCACTAGAACTTTGGATAACTGGTGCAAATTTCCATCCTCTGACATATCTCTCAAGTGTGAATAGGTGTAGGGCCTTTCTTCTACTCCATTCAAGTAGATCATGGCTGGAAAACTTCCTTACTTCTCTATACTGTCACCATAATCCTTGGTTCCTTCATTCTGTTGAAAGCAATAAATGCATTTGATAAGTCACTCCATGAGAGGTGGTTCAAAGCTGACACATGGACACATTAGATGTTTTTGCAAATTAGTAACCTGCTTCTCCATTCTGTGCGCTGAAATACAATTTTGATGTAAACAATGTAAACAGTGTCCTGATATACACCTTGGTTTGTAAAATCCAGAATCTATTTTTCTTGTAATAAAGCAAGGCACGAGATTTTCTCAAGTATGGACCTGCTTTGGACACTAGTTGCATGTTACCGTGTTGTTGGCGGACTGCCTGTTTGCATACGCTCAAGCTTTTGCCATCAGACTGAAGTTAATATCAACTTCTGTGAGGTATAGACTTGTATCTGAGCTGACTGCAGGCTGTATAAATGACCCAGCTGAGGTTGGTCATGATTTTGTCAGCTCTTATCACACAGATGTATATGTGGAATTCATGTGTGGGCAAAGTGTATGCCTCATTAAGATTGTTAAAGTATGAAAATTTAGCCTAAAGTATGGTCAAAATATTCAAGCAAGCAACTTAAGTTTACATTGTGGGAGCAAAACACTGTCTAGTGTGCAGTTTGTTAGAATAAAGGAGAAACTGGCATTTGGGTTGCAGGGGAAGTAGCCTTAGCTGACAAGTAACTCTGTGGCTGTCAACTTCCTGCCCTTGTTGAAGAAAATCTTACCAAATCTGAGTGCCTTTTCCATTAAGAACGGTATCTGCCTGCCCCACCACCTCTATTGTGGGGGGAAAATACTTTAGAGCGAAGAAAGGGTTAATTTACAAGAGAGGGGGGACATTTTGTGAAAAGCAACAAGTTTAGAGTAATGTAGCAGAGAAACAAATGAGCAGTTGGCTAAATTACAAAAATCTGAGGTTGTCACGATGGACCACAAGTTTAATTCCTTTACAGCTTCCTTGACTATTATTTTGGACTTTGAGAAATTGCATTTCCCTGCTTTTGGGTTTATAAAGAATGCAAGTTGATACAGTAATGGAATAGACATATTGTCTCCAACAGTAAATCACATCACTGTAGTTGATTCCTGCTTCACTGTAGATCGCTACCTTCAAGGTTACAGATTTGACCTTTTTCTGCTACATCAATGTGAAAGTCTAGACCAGGGGTGTCAAACTCATTTTAGGTCACGGGCCGGATTGAGCAAAATGCAGCTTCATGCGGGCCGGATCAGTCGGACGCGTGCGAACGCAGCTTTCGTTGCCTCCGTTTTTTCAGCCTGCTCTCATGTGTCTCAGTCTCTGCTATAACTACAAAGTGTTTCACTTTACAAATTTCGTTTCTTATGAAGAAGACTGCCGAATAAACACTAAAAACCCTGAAAACCTGGTACCTGAATAAACTCAGCATTAGCCATATCATACGCCATAGGCGCTTCGATTACTGGGGCCAGCTTTAATAGTAATTAGATATTATCTCGCGGGCCAAAGATAATTCCACCGAGGGCCGGATTTGGCCCGCGGGCCTTGAGTTTGACATATATGGTCTAGACGGAAGCCTAAAAGATGTTATCTGAATCTGTAATATTTGCAAAACTTGGGAAATGATTTTGGATGTTCTTTATGACTTCAGGTGAATATTGTCTATCCCTAATTTAAGATTCCCAGATCCCCTTTCGTTTAACATAATATGCCTTTTCCTGATTGTCAGAATTAAATTTGATTTAAGAGACTAATATTTACAGTAAATCATAGTTTGAAATGCCAGGTGCAGGCCAGTATCTTTACAGTCCTGTGGGTCTGCTTATTCTCGAATGGAGTCACTGATCCTGTGGTGCAGAGCTTAAAGGAATGCAGGTAGAAATTTGCCTGTTTCCCCCCTAAGCCTGCTAAATTCACCACGTCTCAAATTACATGTAATCCCCAAAATAATGATTTCAGAAGTAAATTGCTTCAATCCAATGTTAACTGCCTCCACCATCATTTCAGGGAGGGCCATTCCACTGATTGGCCACTCCTTTAAGAGCACATACCTTTTGCCTCAAGGGAGATGCAGTTCCTTAAGCATGTTTTCCTGAGCCACGAGGCTTACAACTTAAACAAGAGGCAATAAGCAGTGCAGTCAATCAGAATCTTCAAGGCATCATAGTTAAGGCTGCAAAGAAAAGTGGCAAGTTTGGCTGAAGGGTTGAGACCAGAGCTGAATGTGGGAATGAATAAGAAGTTTGTTTGTAACCCCATTTACAGCATAGAACATTTCTTTTCAGGAACTTAAATGAATAGTGTTTCCTTAATTGCATAGGTTTTCCATGGCCCTTATGACTTTTTAATCATTCTACAATTTGTTTAATGCGTCTATATTGAACACAAGCCAAGGCAGCCATTTCCTGTCTCTCCAGTAAAAGCCAGGAGCAATTTTTATTATGCTAAATTGCTTCCAAAATTTGAGTATTTTGCTTATCTGAATCAGTATACTTTGGAAGTGTATGAATTGAGCAGCCCGCTTCAGGCTGTTTAAACGGATCCACTGGCTACAGTGAGAGATGTTCTGTGCAGGCATAATTTAATAATAATTGCACAGGATGATTGACGGTTGAAGTTGTGGTGTGCTCTTGACCACGTGTTAGCTAAGTTATTTGCCCAAGGAATTCTGTGCCAAAGTAAATATGACTATGGAGCCCCCACCCCCGCCCCACTGCTTTGGGCAGCAACTTAGTACATACAACTTAGAACTTTTAGGAACTTAGTTTGGATACGAAGGTAAGTTGCAAGAAGTTGACTTAAATAAGTAAATATTAAATGTTATCCTGAAGCCGTCTGTGTGGGTGTGGAAGTAATGAATTGAACGACCTTGATACTTAGTGGTTAAAATCATTAATTTCTATCCTGCTTATGGACATTTAAGTAGCATTTCCTCCCTCGTACTTGTTTCAGAAATATAGTCGGGACGTGTGCCTGTCTGGTTGATTTTTAGTGATACTAATTCTAGTGTTGCAGCTTCGGTTCCATTGAGTTCTCCAGCATCTGCATTACTGGCCATGGAAACAGAGTGATGCAAGCATGATTTATTGCTGTTTTCTGTGAAAGTCTGAGGATTTCCTTTTAGCATGCAGGGTAGGTAGAGAGAGGCTTGAACTTCATCAAGAAATACTTCTCCCTAATTATAATTTGATTTAAGGTAGCCTTTCCAGAGATGGTTGAGGACTTGTTCATAAGTAACACATTTGAGCAGAAAATTGTCCAGGATTACTAATTCAGTCGTGAGGTGAAGATTTGAACTATGCAGCTTTTCAGTTTGTAGTCTGTCCTGTATGGCGTGTGAATGCTGCATTCACCAGTGGGGCTGCATGATCTGCTTTTCCTGTGGATTCAGTATAACTGAAAATCAGCCATGGATCTTGCCTACATCGGATTACTGTGTGGGTTTAAATCCCACTCAAGACAATTTTTCACAAAAATTCTTCAGTAGGAGTCCCACGTTGTCAGTGGTGGGTTTTTTACAAATCCTTCATTATTTTAGGTAGATTTGCAAGATCCAGTTGCAGTGATTCAAAGAAGAGCAAGTGTTATTTATGATGCTCTGGGTATTGCTTCTCTTTTAATCAATGTTACCGAAACAAAACTTTATCTTTATCATTAGTTCTTGTGGTGTGAGGCAGAGCATGGAGAAGTTTACACACATTTAAGTCTGCAGTGGGTGGTAGCTGACTTGTCCAGGAGGGAAATGGCTTGGTCAGGTCAGAAGTAACTATGGTGGACTGAAATGGATTTAAGTGTGCCTAAGGCAGATACTACAAAGGTGATTAAGCCCTTTGGTTGGATTGATTTAGTAGCTTTCTGGTTCCACTTCTGCTTGGCCTGCATGTGCTCTTGTCAGAGATTGGAAATGCCTGTTGCTTTCCAAAAACATCACCAACATTTTGAATAGTTTTGGGCCAAGGATTCTCATGAGCAGCAACCTGGTGAAAATCTGTGACCCCTTCATTTCTGGCAAAGTTAATCAATCCTAGTGTAAACCAGGCAATGTAGTCTTTGTATGTCTTCTAGATTGCCAATGCATAATGTCCGGTTGCGCTTTTTAAAAAAAAATGATGTCCTTTAAATTCGTGAACATTCTGTGGAAATACAAAGTTATTGACAACAGCCAAGAAACTCCTATGCAGTTTCAATAGCTAAAGTTGAACAAAACCTTGAAACTGATTGAATACAGTGGACATTAAGTCCAACTGCTGATGTCAATCGTGTTGAAATTCCACGGAAGAATGTAAAATCTTTGCTCGGAGTATGTTTGAGTTCTGTTTTCACTTTTAGAAACCAACTATTTCACAGAAGGAATTTGAGCACTGGGGAGTGTTTGGGGGGTGGGTTGATGATGACTGTGTGGGATGGGTAGCTTCATTGTGAGAATATTGTAGGAATTTGGGATTTTCAGTCAAGAAATTGGGCAGTTGGGAATAGTTTTAAATTCCAAAGGCATAATGAAAGAACGGGTTGAAACTCAAGAATTGTAATCTTGAGATTGATAGCTTGATGCTTTTCATGTGGTGAAGTATAGAATTCCTATAGAAATCAAAACACTCCATTTGTACATTATAACTTCAGATAAATAAATCAAGGAGGTGCTGGGTCCATCAAGATGGAAAAGCTAAAATGGGGTTCATCAGACTGACTAACTTGAATCCTGCTTCATGCATTATATGCGGGTTGTCCATTTTCATTTTTCCTAAACCTGGAGCCCCCATGTTTGAGGAGCATTTGAGTGTATCATCATCATCTGGCTATGGTTAATATTTATCACAATGTGCCTGTTAATACAAAAATGATTGAAGTTGCACATACTTCAAATTGGGTTAAAATATCAGACCAAAAGCAGCACTGGAGAATAAAGTCCCTGAGTATGTTATAGCTAATGAGATAGGAAAATATTTGGCACAATGAGTTCTTCAATCTTGGAACATAGCTGTTTGGAGCTTGTGGTTAGATTTCTAGAACTTGGAGGCAATTTTTTTGAGATCTATTGTGTCTTTGGTTAACGTTTCATCAAAAGTACAACTCAATGGAACAGAGTGCATATCTGCAGTATGGGACTGGATTTTATGCACCGGGATGCTGGAGTGGAGCTGTAGTGATGTGCGATCTTTGACTATTTAGAATTCAGGCTGTTCCCCTGTGGGGAAATCTTGAATGGTAAGTTGTGCATTTGTTTTGCTATGGTACTGTCTGTTGAGATTCCGCTTCTTAATGAAACTCCTGCGTCTGAGCTACAGAGGGATCAATTTATGACAGAGTGCATGTGTTTTAGAGTAATGACTGATGGAGTGGTGTCCATTACATCTGTTGCAAGAGGAACTGCATAGACTGGGTGGAGGGGAAAGGAAGTAAGGCAGGATAACACTCCTGGATGGATGGAAAGTGATTTGATTTCACTTTCCCCTCCTGGCAACCCAAGTTGCGCTGGGTCAAAGATTTATTCATTGTTACTTCATCATTCTATTTGTAAGGGGGAGAAATGCAATGCGCCACTGATTGCACTGTCTAGACATATTTCTTTATATCGACATTGTCATCCTTACAAGCAAGATCAAGCCTATAAACTGAGGTCTGTCTTGCAATTTTATTTTCACCCCAAGGGATCGATGTTTTAAAGCGCCATTTCCATGAGGCACGATTGGCTTAAGTGGGATAACATTGACATCTTGTATTTTCAGGTGGAAAAAAAATAAGTAGCCTGAAGTTCTATTATTTCAGAGAAATATTGAAATGCTAACTAGCCAAGTAGTTCTTAATGGTTAAACTAAGAGTATTGTGACATAATTGAAACTTAACAGGAATTGGAGACAACTTTTGGAGTGATCTTGGGGAACACAAGTTATTAGTTGTCACTTAAGCAGTGTTGGGTGCATCTAACTTTTTTTTAAATGGTGAGGCTAGTTTTAAGTGCGTTGCAATGCTCTACGTCCTAGAGCAGGAGTGGCAAACCTTTCTGAGAGCGTGTGCCCAAACTGGCAATAATCTTCCAAAAAGTTCTCTCACATGCCACGGTAACTGAGCAGAGGTGATTATTGATTAATCAATCAGTAACAACAGTTACGGACATTTTAAGAAAAAGGATGAGCCCTTGCATGTATTTGTTGTTTTAGTATGGGTGGGGTTTAAAGAATTGAGGGGTGACACTGAATGCCGCTAGCGTGCAAAGTTTTTGTGCTTGCCATAGTTTTGCTGCCCTACCCCAGAGTAATTACGCTCTTTGTAGTTGAAATTAAGTTTTTCATAGCCAGTGCTACAGAGATTCCATAGATGGCTCCTGCCCCAACCCCCATGACCCTAGATTCATCCAAGTAGAATATACCACAAAGTATAAAATTATGCTCTGTGTGGTGCCTGCATTGCCAAGAAATTAACATGCAGCATGCAAGGTTTTCTAATCAAATTACTGCACAAAAGTGGCATTGTGTGTTGCTATCTGGAATTTTCAATTTTTGTGAAGTATCTGTTTGACTTGATTTTCATAATTTTTTGAGTTGCTGTTATTTAATCTGTTGCAAGGTTTCTTTTCACCATTGCCCCAAATCAGACCATGCATTGAATTAAATTACCAGCTTGTAAATGTCGAGTTTGCCTACCAGAGATGGCAGAAAACTTTGCATTGTTCCTCTTCGTGCAAACAGAATAGGTCACTTGCTCCCGTTTCTCTGAGGTAACTAATAGAAAAGTGCATGTATTTATTCACAGCGGTGTGAAGATAAGCACGCCTATAATGCAATTTCAAAGGCCAGGGAGTTATCCCGATATCAGGCTAATGTTTATCCTCTGAATCAACAATCTTAAAATAGGATCATGTTGCTGTTTCTGGGAGCTTGCAAATTGGTTGCCATATTTTTACATTACAGGAGATGCCCTACTTAAGTATTTAATTGGCTACTAAAATCTAAGGAATGATATTCTGGCATTTTGACAAAAATACTATACAGTTGATGTAAACATGTTGGTCACTTAGTTGCATCAGTACACTTGACTTTGTTTTTACTTGCCCATCTCTAAGTTACTGACATGGTCAGAGCACAAACAGGAGAAAATCTGCAGATGTTGGAAATCCCAGCAACACGCACAAAATGCTGGAGGAATTCAGCAGGCCAGGCAGCTTCCATGGAAAGAAGTGCAGTCGACATTTCGGCCTGAAATGTGGCCTGTACTTTTTTCCGTAAATGCTGCCTGATCTGCTGAGTTCTTCTAGCATTTTGTGTATCATGGTCAGAGCATTGGCCGATTGACAGGAGGCAGCGAGTTGTAATAAAAGGATCCTTGTCTGGTTGGCTGCCAATGACCAGTGGTGTTCTGCAGGGGTCGGTGTTGGAACTGCTTGTTATGCTATATATAAGTGATTTAGCTGATGGAACAGATTTTGTTGCCAAGTTTGCAAATGATACAAAGATTGGTGGAGGGGCAAGTAGTGTTGAGGAAACAGGTAGGCTGCAGAAGGATTTAGACAGATCAGAAGAATGGGCAACAAAAGTGGCAAATGAAATACAATGTTGGAAAATGCATGGTCACACATTTTGGTAGTAGAAACAAATGTGCAGACTATTTTCTAAACGGGAAGCAAATCCAAAAACCTGAAATGCAGCTAGAGTCAGTGAGGAAGGCAAATTCAATGTTAGCATTCATTTCAAGAGGTTGGAGCAGGGATATGATGCTGAGGCTTTATAAGGCACTGATGAGGCCTCACCTTGAGTATTGTGAACAGTTTTGGGCCCTTCATCTAAGAAAATATGTGCTGGCATTGGAGAGGGTTCAGAAGAGATTCACAAGGATGATTCAAGGAATGAAAGGGTTATCATACAAGGAATGTTTGATAGCTCTGGGCCTGTGCTCTCTGGAATTTAGAAGGGTCTCATTGAAACATTTTGAAAGGCCTAGACAGAGTAGATGTGGAAAGGATGGTGGGGGAGTCCAGGACAAGAGGGCACATTCTCAGGATAGAGGGATGTCCATTTAAAACAGATGTCTTGAAATTTCTTTAATCAGAGGTGGTGAGTTTGTGGAATTTATTACCACAAGAAGCTGTGGAGGCCAGACCTTTGGGTGTATTTAAAGCAGAGATTGATAGGTTCTTAATTGGACATGGTATCAAAGGTTACGGGGAAAAGGCCAGGGAATGGGGTTGAGGAGGGGATAAAAAGATCAGCCACGATTGAATGGTGGAGCAGACTCAATGGGCCAATTCTGCTCCTATGTCTTATGGTCTTATTATTTAAATGTAACCAACATAATTTTCAACCAGTATGTTTGTTGAGGAAGGAAGCTCAACAGAGACTGTTTACTCTTCATTTTAACAATATAGTATTAGTTATTTGTGATCGATTCATTGTCATATTTCTGTTGGCTGGAATTTAGAATCCAGCAGCATGGAAGTGAGCCCTTCATCTCAGAGTCCCAGCTGACCTTTTATTCTGATCATACACCAATCCCATTTTTTTTTTTAAGATCTCCCCACATTCCCAGAGACACAAACAGGTTCCTGCACACTCTAAAGGACAATCTACGATAACCAGTTAACCTACCAACATGCACTTCTGTGGGATGTGGGAAGATTCTCATGTCGCTAGGGAAACATGCAAACTCCACAAAAACAGCATTGTTGCTAGGATTGAGCCCCCGTCATTGTGAGGGAGAAACAATGGGACAGTGAGGCCGGCTGGATTTCCCTTTAGTGCAGATGTGGTATCTCAAGTGGCCTCCGTAAAACATTTATAAATTATGTCACTATCCCCATAAGCCAGTTCAGTTTGTTCCTTGGTCACTGCCATTGATGCTGCTGTCAGCTTACGATTTTGGTGAATTCCCTTGCATTGGTTAATACTATGGTGCCTTTTAGTTTCTCACCGATCCACTGACTGCTACAAAAGGACTGCAAACATACACATAGTAGGTAGCGCAAACAATAAAGCGAGCAAATGAATGCAGGAGAGATTGTTGGTTTCTGTTAATATTTGGTCAGTGCAAGAATCATTAACTTGGTCGTGCCTGTCGCTGTTATGAAAGGGGTTTTGGCAACTGACTTGCAGATGTAAATGTTCAGACTTCTTGAAGGATGATTGCCTTCAGAGAACTTTCTGAAGTTTCTGATGAAGGGACTTTTTCCCATCTGCTAGCGTGTATAAATTTTGAGTACAACACGTGGTAATAATGATGTAAAAGCTATTGGAAAAAGTGGTTGTGAAAACAATGGAAGTAAATTCATTTTAAGGAAATTAGAGAGACTAAACTTGATAGTCCCCCAGAGCTGGCATGTGACTCTCAATGCAGGACTGATTGAACCCAGTGTTTTTGATGCTTTCTGCTGCCTGTTGGTGAACGTGATGGCAGTGTGCAGCCTGCACTAGCCAGGGGTTTGCAACGCTGGAGCTGCTAGCACTGTTTAAGGTTAGCCTGCACTCTAAAAGGAATGTGCTCTGTGATTGACGCTGTTCTCACTGAACAAAGACAATTCACACATGCTGTTCCTTGCTGAGTTCCAGGTAGCAAAATAGCTCCCTGCATATCCTGGGCAGATGCAGCCTCCCGCTGTGAGCCTTCCTCTTGTCAACCTCCTCTGCCACCTCCTCCCTTTTCATGGCTTATCCCTCTACACCATCTTCATAAACAAGGAATTCTGAAAATGCTGGAAGTCTTGAGTAGTGCACACACAATGCTAGAGGAACTCAGCAAATCAGGCAGCATCTGTGGAGGGGAATAAACGTTTTGAGCTGATACCCTTTGTCGGGACTGGAAAGGAAGGGGGCAGAAACCAAAGCAAGTTGTTGGTGAGGAAAGGTGGGTGGGTGAGGGGTGAAGCAGGAAGCTGGAAGGGGGTAGGTTGAAGAGATAAAGGGCTGAAGGAAAAGGAAGTTGATAGGAGAGGACAGTGGACCATGAAAGGAAGAGGTAGATGAGGACAAGAGTTAGGGCTGTGAGTAACCAGAGTGAGGAATAGAAGATGAAAGAAGGAGGAAGGAAAGAAAGACAAATTTCCTGCAGTTGGAGGTTACCCAGAAAGAATATGACCGTTTGTTGTATCTGAAGCTCTCAGTACGGTCTCCTCTACATTTGTGAAACACCAACAGATTAGGAAGCCATTTGGCTGAGCACCTTCGCTCTGTCTGCCCAGTATCCCCGGGTTGCTAGCCATTTCAGTTCGACTTCCCATCCATGATCTCCTTTACTGCCACGTTGAGTCCAAACTCAGATTAGAGGAGCAAACCTTCTCCTTGGTTAGCTTCCAACCAACAGCACGAGTCTCCGACCTCCAGTAATCTCTCCCCCTCCCCCCTTTTTCCATTCCCCATTGGTTTTCCTCCCATTGCTGTTCTCGCCTGTCCATCACCTCCCTCTGATTCCTCTCCTTCCCTTTCTTCCATAGTTCACTGCCCACTGTCAGATTTCTTTTTCAGCCCTTTATCTCTTCCACCTATCCCTTTACTTCATCCCACTTTCCCCCTCACTTAGTTTCACCTGCCAACGTACTCATTGCTCCCCACCCCTTACCCCTTCAGTTTTCCGGCATCTTCCCCTTTGCAGTTCCGATGAAGGGTCTTGGCCCAAAACATTGACTGTTTCTACCCTCCTTAGATGCTGCCTGACATACTGAATTCCTTTAACACTTCGTATATGGGTATTGAACATTTCTGTCCCTCCTACCCCTGTTCCCCAACCCATTGCATTAAGAGTACTTGTTGTTTCCAGTGTTTAGAGCCATTCGCGTATTCTCAGTTAATAAAGAATCCCGGGGCTACATGCAGCAAGACCAGGACAAAATGGGTTGATGAGTTGGCAGACAATGTCTCGCAATCGCGCCCAACAAGTGGTTCTTGTCAAGTCCCGTTGACTTTGAAAAAGCATTACCATGGTGGAATTCCACACAATAGATGGGCAACATCAACCAGTCATTTATACTGTTGCTTCAGCAGCTGGCAGAAATGGTCAACCAGCGTCTTGGTCGATGCAGAGATTGCAACAGAGGTTGCGTGGAGATTCCCCAAGTTCTCTTGAGAGCAGAGAAACAGACCTTCCCACAGTGCATGTGTGTCCACTGGGAGGAAGGGGCAGTTTATTAAACTGTACTCTCATAGGCATTTAATTCATCTGGCAGCAGGGTTCTCAATTTCTGTGAGCATTGCTGTGCTTTGTCAGTTTTCAGTTTGCTTTTCTCACTGACATCAGCCCTTACGTAGCTAGTCGAGCAGTTATTGGACAAGTGGTTTTAAGACATTTCCTTGGTCACAACCAGCATCAGTGACTCTTCGTGGTTGTCTGTACGATATTTCGATTGATGGTTTCAAAGATCTGGCAGCTGGTAACATACTGGTTTGAAGTTATGTCAATTTCTGTCCATGGCAAAGATAGCTGTTCTCAAAGTCTGTAACCATCTCTCGACCTTTCAAAGTCTAAGGCAAGTTTAAACTACTAATAATTTGTTCCTCTGCATAGTAATCTTGACAGCACTCTCACTACTCCGTCAAAGTTTATTGAGCAGTTACCAAACTTCTGTGCAAAGCTAGCTAGCTGAAGTGTGGCAGTTTCCAAATACTTTGTTCATGAAATGGGAAAATATTGGTGCATTATGATTGGACACGTAATGGTTGCCTGAATTTGAGCAAAATCCAGAACATTGGCTCCTTAGAGTGTCATCACAGAAGTTTAATCATGGGCTGAAAGATCCACTCTGGTCTTTACTGTTCTAAGTTTTACTGGTACAGCTGACCCGGGTTCACTTCCTGCACTGCGTGTAAGGAGTGCGTTCTCCCTGTGATCATGTGTGTTTCCTCCAGGTGCTCCAGCTTCTGCTCACAGTCCAAAGACCTCCAAAAGGTTAATAGGTCATTGTAAATTGTCCCGTGTTTAGGCTAGGATTAAAATGGGGGATTGCTGGGCACTAGTTTGACAGGCCAGAAGAGCCTATTCCATACTGGAATAAGTAATTAATAAATAATAAATAAATATGTATCTCAATAAATAAATGTTGGTTTGGAACAATCCTTTTAAAGGCTATTTTCTATTTTGCAATCTTCATGGTACTTCATACTGTGTCACTATTAAACTCTGGTCTCTTATACTGGGTGATTTTTCTTTCTATGCAACTAAAATCTTTAGGTTGTGCTGATATGTTGAGTGTTTTTTTAAGTTGAATATTCAGAATGAAGTAGTCTGCATTGTTTTTGTAGTTTACAGAATGGAAATGCCGTTTGACTTGTGTCTGGCTTTCAAACTACTGTGGCTCTTAGAGTAGACAGTCAAGAAGAATTTGTAGTCCTTTGTAGTTGGGAAGCTGTGTACATGGGTATTACTCAGAGGCTATTACGAGGCTGTTTTAGCTCCTTTGCTGTTTTGCAAGTATTTATGCTTGCATCCTTCATTTCTTTTGCCTATATTCCTGTAGGTGCAAGAGGAGGGGAAGACATTGCTCCCACCCCTCCACTCAACAAATCCTGCCACTTAGTTTTGAGGTACTTGGCTGTGCCCTGCTGCTTTACTGGTATAATTTCTTTCAGTCTTTTCTACTTAAAATGTCATTGTTGCTGCACATGCAGCATTGGGAGCTGTGAAAAGCCGTTACCAGCAAGCTTCGAGCATAGATTTCTATATTTATCCAGTTAATATGGCCCTTGCATTGGAAACGTGCAATGGACTCAAAGATGCAGAATAGAAACAAATCTTTGGCCCAATGAGGCTGCATCAACCACCAACCGCTTGCTTAGAACTAATCCTGCATTAATCATTTTCTTTAAAAATATAACCTCATTCCCTTCAACTCCCCACCAGAACTTCACCACAAGGGAGCAATTGCCCTATCTACCTGCGCATCTTTGGGACATGGGAGAAAATTGGAGCATGTGAAGCACATCTGTGAGAATGTGCAAAGTCCAGGCTGACAACTCCTTGGGTCAGGACTGAACCCAGGTTTCTGTCACTGCGGCAGTGGCTCAACTCGCTACCCTGTTGCACACCATCCCGCCCCTCACGCCAGGCTATTTTGGAAGATGATGCCTTCATACCTTCTGAACTGACAGCCTAGGTATTATGCAACACAAATCTTTTATGATGGATATTTTAAAATAAGTAATTTGTGTAATATTTACTGTATAATTATATTTGGAGTTAATTTTATGCATTGTGTATCAAATCCTTCCACCATTTATTTGCATACTTAAGATGCCTTTTTTTTAAAGCTCTTTAGATTTTGATCTGTCTTGGAAATTGTATGGAGCTTCCTCTCTCTGCATTTACTGAAGTAATTCAGTGCATATTAAAGTGATTTTGCCTCAATGTTTTTAGGAAAATCTTAGTAATGCATTTACAGTTCATTCTGTTTAGCTTGTGACTAAAACCTCTGCAAAGATTCCACTGACCAGATTATAATTTCTCAGTGCAATTTGTTTGTCATCTTCCTCTCCTTTCCCTCAAAATCCAGACTAATTTAATTAGTTAATCTAAGATTGAATAAATTTATGGAAGGCCATTGTGAGATAAATCAAAGTTCACATGCATTAATTTGTCTTTTCGATAAGCATTGTAACTTTGACCTAGATTCATAAAAAGCTTAATAAAGTGTGTCAAAATAATATGTAGTAGGTCATGTTGATTTTCACCCCCCCACCCCCCCCCCAAATCAGAAAGGTGCCTGTCGAATATGGATGAAAGGCATTTGGATTTTATTCACATCTTGGTCAGTCTTTACAATTCTCTGAAGTTAACATTGCTCTCCCAGGAACCTGCGAGGAGACTCGGCTGGATATTGCTAATCCTTAAATCATTTCCTTTCCCAGTGCTCTGCCAACATTAAAGCCTGGCGTGACGTCACAAATGGTGATTCCAGCAGACAGTTTTGCAGTTGACTTGTGATCAAAGTTAACCATTGAAACACTCATAATTCCATGTGAAAAAAATGTGGCACACGTTGTAATTGTAGATTTTAGAGCATCTAGTTTCATAAAGTAGGCAAGTATATTGACAGATACATGTCTAAATAATCGGTGTGGGAGTAATATTATTGAGCTAATCATGCTGGAAATAGTTTTTGGGAGATTTTTAAAAGACTGGTTTTAAGATTTTAGACCAATGTGAGGTTAGCCTCTGCAGGGAATCTGCTTGTAAGAACAAACAAGGTTGAGAAGGAATTTGGTATACAAGATGGACAGACAAAGCTGTCTGTTGGCAGATAGCTCAAAAAAAAAACACAGAAACCAAGTGAAAATAAATTGTAATTCTAGACAGTGGTGGTGATAGCAGAAAGTGCACTTGCTCTTTCAAACGGGAATTGAATTAGAATTAAAGGGGAATTAATTAATGGGAAAGACTGAACTGGTTTGAGGAACTAGCTTGCAATGATGAGTTGAATGACAGCTTTAAGTGTTGTTACAATTTTGCATACCATCGGGCCATGGGTGTATTGTCACAGCAAAAAAAATAAAATTGAGATCTATGGTTTATAAGGTTGTGGAGGAGCGGAGGACAGTGGTTTGTGGGGGAAAGTGAAATTGATGTAGATTAGCCTTTATCTTATTAAATATCTAACCATAATCAAGTCCTTTAAGGTGTTCTTTTGTTTAGTTCAATGGAATTTATCTTCTTTACCAAAAGACGTGTTTTTTTTTATTTTGGCTGTCTATTTTTGATCAATAAACTGACACATTGGTAGGTAGAGAGGATCTATGCACAGTCTGGTCCTCGTGCTTCAGAAGAGACATACACCACCTGTCTTGGGTATATATATTTTTAAAATGAGGCTTCAGTTTTTAGTTGGAAGTTGCAATGTGAAATGCACTTGCAAAATATTGATTGATGAGGGGAAAATTAGGTTTGAATTCACGTTACATTGGCACAAATATTAGGGAGGAAGAGAGCTGTTCTGGACTGACGGATCCTAAACCACACTGGTCCTTAGTGTAAGGCATAACCTGGGCTGTGGACAGACCTTTCAGCTAAATAGTTAGTAGGCTAGGTTCAACAGCTTGGGGTAGGTCTGTAGTCTAGCGTAGTTTTTTTTTCCTATGTTTTTTACGTAGTTCAGTCTAGTTTTTGTACTGTGTCATGTAATGCCATGGTCCTGAAAAAACGTTGTCTCGTTTTTACTATGTACTGTACCAGCAGTTATGGTCGAAATGACAATAAAAGTGACTTGGCATTGTGGGCATCATAAAGTCATGGCTGAAAGAAAATCACAGCTCGGAGTTTAACACACAAGTGGACAGAGGGGGTGGGGTGACTCCATTAAATTCTTAGAAGTGACAAATGATCAGATGGTATACAATCCTTGTGAGTAGAGTTAAGAAAATGCAAGAGGTAAAGAGACCCTGATGGGAGTTGTATACAGCCTCCAAATAGCAGAAAGCATGTGAGATACAAATTACAATGGGAGATTTAGAAATTAGGAATTAGTAGAATGCCCCTGTGATAGCTTTTTAAAATGTGGTCAGATCCACAAGTGAAAAGGCAGTTCTGGATTTGGGATTATGCAATGAACCATATTTGATTAGGGAGCTTAAGGTAAAGGGACCCTCTGGAGACAATGATATGATAAAATTCATCCTGCAGTTTGAGAGGGAGAAGCTAAAATCAGATATATTGATATTAAAGTTGAGTAAAGGTGATGCAAGAGGAACCGGACAAAATTTATTACGAGGGGACAGTAGCAGGGATGACCATAGAGCCGCACTGCCTGGAGTTACTTGGGAGTACTTAGGAAGACACAGGATACATTTTTGGAAGAGCAGGAATAAAAGAGGACTTTTCTGGTTGGCTGCTGGTGACTAGTGGTATTGAGTCTGCTACTTTTCACCTCGTATATTAATGACTTGAATAACAGAATTGATACTGTTTTGGTCAATTTGGTGGATGATACTAAGATTGATGTAAGGGCAGGTAGTTTTGAAGAAGCAGTGAGTCCTCAGAAGGACTTGGACAGATAAGAAGAATGGCCAAACAAGTGGCAAATGGAATACAGCTCCGGGAAGTACATGGTCATGCACTTTTGTGGAAAGTATAAGGCATGGGCTGTTTTCTAAAGGGAGAGCAAATTCAAAAATCTGAGGTGCAAATAACTCAGGAATCCTAATGTAGGATTCCTTGAAGGTTAATCTGCAGGTTGAGTCGGCAGTAAAGAAGGCAAATGCAATGTTAGTATTTATTTCAAGAGGACTAGAATATAAAAGCAAGGAAGCAAACACAATGTATGAGGAATGTTTGATGGCTCTTACTGGAGTTTAGAAGAATGAGAGGGGTGGGATCCCAGTGAAACCTATCAAATATTGAAAGGCCTGGATAGAATAGACATGGAGAGGATTTTCCAATAGTGGTAGAGACTAGATACAACCTCAGAATAGAAGCACATCAGCTTAGAATGAGATGGAAAGGAATTTCTTTAAGCAGAGAATCTGTGGAATTCATTCCCACAGATGGCTGTGACGGGCAAGTTATTGGGTATATTTAAAGCGGAGGTTGATAAGTTCTTATTAGTAAGGTCTTAAAAGGTTGAGAGGAGAAGGCAGGAGAATAGGTTTGAGATGGAAAGTAACTCAGCCATAATCAAATGGTGAAACAGACTCAATGGGCAGAATTGCCCAACTCTGCTCCTTTGTCTTTCGGCTCCCAGTGACCCAACAGAGCAGAAAGTGCATTCTAACTACACCGAGAAGAGGATGAGCTTTATTTGACATGCAAAGCAAGCAGTGAAATGGGTTGTTTTGCATCAAAGACCAACACAGTCCAAGGATGAGTTGGAGACGGCCCGTAATTGTCATCATGCTTCTGCCGCCAGCAGAGCAAGCCCGTGACTTACTAAGCTTGACCTGTACATCTTCAGACAGTGGGAGGAGACTGGAGCACTCGGTGGAAGCCCAGGTGGTCAGGGAGAGAACGTTCAAATATCAATCTTCCAAGCACTGCCATTGTCAAGCTTATAATACTTACTAATACACCATTGTGCTGCCCAGTGCTGGCCTCTTGTCAGCTGGCTGCTTAATCTGTCAGATAAACTGGTTGTTACCAAATTGATGTGGCTGCCTTTGTTTCTCTGATGTCCATGTTGCTGCTCAAGCTCTCGTGATATTAATTTGACCATGGGAAATCAATATATTGAAGCTTGGCATGCTAATGTATTATGTAATACATTATGTATTAATATATATAATACATAATGTATGATATGTGCATAATATACATAAGTATATTATAATGTATTATAATTATATGATGTATTAATCATTGCACACAAATCTGGTTTGTTTCTTTATGGGCAGCATCCCTTGAATTAAAGAGTGTCTGATGGTTCAGTTAGAGGTTAGTTTTTGGGAAGGTAGTATGAACAGTGGTAGTTTATAAATTGAATGGCAGCTGACTTCCTCTCTCTGTCATCAGTTCAGTCCCCTGTGAGCATTGAGGGTGATGCGTAGAGTTGAACAAAGCAAGTACAAATGTGTAGCTGTTTCTTTTATTTGAATCACCATTGTTGGACGTTCTGGATTGTTGATACTGACCTTATTGCTACAATCGCTGCCTTATTCACCAGTGATGCATGAAAGGGAGATTTTGATATTAATCTCATGGAACTTTGTCTATTTTTGGTAGGAGAATGTTTATTTGCTTTGAACTTTGAAGCATAATCCTGGGGGTTGTGGGAAATGAAAACGAAGGAGTTGTATTTAAGGTATTGAGATGAGCACTGAAGATCTGGCAAAGTCTGCCTGCCATAAGTATTTTGACAACTTTAGTGTATTTATAGTGATCCAATGCTTTAGTTTTTTTTCCATCTGAATACTAAGTGAATGGGTAACGTTCAGTGGTGTTCTTCAATGTTTTATACACCCGGAGCTTTAAAGTAGACCAACTCTCATCTGGTTGACACATTCAGCCTTTCCAGTTCAAAGCAGTCCCCATTCCACTTTGTACCATCTAGTCTTATGGCATGTTGTCTCATGCCCACAGGTTCCCTTTGTGCCACTTCTGCACACTAAGCTAATGGGGCAGAATGGGCAGATGTCCAACCTGAGATACAGTATGACCTGAAGCTGGGTGGGTGAAGTGGCAGGTTGATGTTAGCATGTTGGATGAGCTAACCTGCCCTGGTGTCTCAGCAACTCCATGGAGTAGGTTAGCGATTGTCTGGCTCACTCAAACACACAGGCATGCACAATACAGTCATCAGCTTGCATGTACTTGGGCTGCAGCCATGAATGAGGCCAAAAATGATCCCAGAGTAATCGTGAGACCTGAACACAATATCCATCATTGAAAGGATAGATGAGCAATGTCAGTATCTTGCTCCACACCAACAACCCTACAAAACTCTGACTGGGTGGATACAACATCAGAGTCCTGAAACTTTCATTCTATCCAGGCACCATCACAGCAATTTATATCCAGCAGGACATAAAAAATATATGAAGATTTCCCTTCCTTATTACAGACTCACCTTGCAAGCTAACTTTGGGTAATTGTTGGGCTTGAAATTCTGCCCTGTGTTCGTTTAGGGAGAGAGACAACTTACACCGGAATATTACAAAACGTGGCTTTATTGCAGAATTCGTAACTGGCACAGCGAATCCACGGAGTCGCTGGAGAAGGCGTTCTGTTTTCCCCTTACAATCTGCTCTTATTTATACCCCTTTTCCCCCCAGCACAACCCCGCTACATATTAGGTAATATCGGGCACTTGTGTCCATCTTATTGGCCCGCAGCCATATGCTCACGAGTTACCTGTTTCTTTTGTTTACTGAATCGCGTGACACTAATAGTATCGGTGTAGCGGGGTCCCCAGTTTCGCTCCCCCCCCCCCCTCGCATCCCGGCCTCCTAACATTATGTGTGTTACGTGAGCCACTCCTGACCTGTAATGGCAGTCTCGAATTAACCCCAACACTCCCTCCCTTGGCCTCCCAGAGGCCACATCCCCACATCCCTTACAATCTTTTCCGCGGCTGCCGGGATCAGGCAGAGAGGTGAGCGTCCCCCGGCACTCTTTGGCGTGTCCTCCCTATTTGCTTATCCTGATTTGTCCGACCTAGGGTCACAAAATATGGGTAGGGGTTCCCTAAACATCCGCAATTTTTACAAGTAGCATGCAACATTTCAGAAAACTTATTCAATAACAAATTCACAATCCCCCCCTTGCCATGGTCCATTTCAGTCCGTGTCCTCCCATAGCGCGTCCGCTTTCCGGGAGGGCCGTGTCCTCCCCTTCCACTGGGAACAAGGGTGCCTGGTACGCCGGTGGAGGTCCATTCTTTCCAGTCAAGGCTCGATCTATAGTCCGGATGACTAGGGTCCTAATACAGGGTATGCAACAACAACCACACGTGATAAAGATAGCAATTGAAATAGACAGTCCTAGAGCCGACTGTCCCAGAAACGCTCCCCACTTGCCAGAGGTCTTATTTAGCCAGTAGAAAATGATGCCAGTTATTGTCCCCCTCCCTTCTTACCTTTTAATGCCCTGTTGGAGACCTCAGTGACAGGGTATGGACCATGCCACCGTTTTCCGTTCCAGGTGAGCTTCCCCGGGCCTCGGAGGAACACTTCCACTCCTACCTTGATGGTGTCCGACCCCTGCGGCTGCTCACTGTTAGATTATTGAACTCGCACAGTTATCAATTTTACCATATTTCTAAAAACTCTCATATACTCTGTTACTCAACACACCAATGTCTGAGTTTTGGTAACTCGAAATTGAAGTGCTCCATGGCTCCCTAGTACACAGAGAGGATCAAATGTGGGACGGTCGCCTTTCAAAACCTGACCTTCGCGTGGGAGATTTCTCCTGTTAACAACCAGTCTAAGGTAGGCGCCGTCAGTATCCCTGTGTACTACGGTGTCCCGCGACTTAATTCTCCTCACTCCTGAGACTTTTATGCCCATCGTGGGCGGCGGGTACCCTCACTCAGAAGACTTTTCCACGGGCGGAGAATCTTCCTAAAAACAGATAAGAGTTAGTACTTACCAGTCACGATTCTGCACCGGGAATGATCTCTCCCAGGGTAATTTGGGGTTGGTGAGGATCCGTCAGCAGACAAGATCTAACTCAGTGATTTAACTATCTAGTGGAAGTCTTAGATATAACAGGCACTTCCTGACCTTAGTCGAGCTTGCGGCCGCAAGTTGTCTGCCGTCGGACCCGCCAGCCTGTGTTGTCTCTCCCTCCCCACGTCGGGGTCACCAAATGTTGGGCTTGAAATTCTGCCCTGTGTTCGTTTAGGAAGAGAGACAACTTACACCGGAATATTACAAAACGTGGCTTTATTGCAGAATTCGTAACTGGCACAGCGAATCCACGGAGTCGCTGGAGAAGGCGTTCTGTTTTCCCCTTACAATCTGCTCTTATTTATACCCCTTTTCCCCCCAGCACAACCCCGCTACATATTAGGTAATATCGGGCACTTGTGTCCATCTTATTGGCCCGCAGCCATATGCTCACGAGTTACCTGTTTCTTTTGTTTACTGAATCGCGTGACACTAATAGTATCGGTGTAGCGGGGTCCCCAGTTTCGCTCCCCCCTCCCTCGCATCCCGGCCTCCTAACATTATGTGTGTTACGTGAGCCACTCCTGACCTGTAATGGCAGTCTCGAATTAACCCCAACAGTAATCCTATACTGGGTCTCCCAAGACCTTTTGCATTCTGATTTCTGAATTCACTCCCCAGTTAGAAAGTTGTTTCCATTGGTGGTTGAGACTAGAACTAGGGGATATTGCCTCAATATTCAGGGGAGAAGATTTAGGATGGAGATGAGGAGAAACTGTTTTTCCCAGAGAGTGGTGAATCTGTGGAATTCTCTGCCCAGGGAAGCAGTTGAGGCCTCTTCACTAAATGTATTTAAGAAACAGTTAGGTTTTTACGTAGTAAGGGAATTGATTAAGGGTTATGGGGAAAAGGCAGGTAGATGGAGCTGAGTTTGCAGACAGATCATCCATGATCTTATTGAATGGTGGCGCAGGCTCGATGGACCAGATGGCCTACTCCTCCTGTTTCTTATGTTCTTATAGTCTATGCATTTATTCCTTCTACGAAAGCACATGACCACACAGTTCCCTACGCATGTTCCATCTGCCACTTTCATTTGCCCATTCTTCAAATCTGTCAGTCCTTCTGCTGCCTCCCTGCTTCCTCAGTGATGTGCCCTCTACCCATTTTTGTATCATCCACAAAATTAGCAACAAAGCCATCAATTCCCATCATCCGGATCATTAACAAATGATGTGAAAAGTAGCGGACCCATCATGGACCCTCTGGAACACCACTAGTCCCTGGCAGCCAACCAGAAAAGGCCCCATTTATTCCCACTCTTTGCCTTCTGTAAGTCAGCCAATCTTCGGTCCTTGCTAGTATCTTTCCTGGAATACCATGGGCTCCTATCTTATTTAGCAGCCTCATGAGCGGCAGCTTTCTGAAAATCCACTAACTCGTTGTCTATCCTGCCTGTTATTTCCTCAAAGAATTCCTACGGATTTGTCAGGTTTCAGGTACTTGGGCACTGCAACATGTTCCCAAACACTGAAATCAGAATAATTGTCTTGTAATATCCTTTCTTTTGCCTCCCTCTCTTATTAAAGATTGGAGAGACGTATGATTTTTCAGCCCTCTAGAACCATTCTAGAATCTACTGCCTCCACAATCTCATCAGCTACCTCTTAGACCCTAGAGTGTAGTCTAACTGGTCCAGGTGACTTATCCACCTTCAGACCTTTCAGCTTTCCAAGCACCTTGGGAGACAAAAGTGAGTGTATTTGCTATTACTGTCTCACTTGAATTTCTGGCATGCTATCGTTACCTTTCACAGTGAAGACTGACATGAAATGCTTAAGTTCATCCAATTGTTCCCCATTGCTACCTCCCCAGCATCACGTTCCAATGATCCGATATCTTCCTTGCCTCACTTTTACTCATATATAGAAACTTTTTGGTATCCTCTTTTACATTATTGCTTAACTTGCCTTCATATTTCATCATTTCTCTCCTTAGTGGTTTTTTAGTTGTCTTGTGTTGGTTTTTTTTTAAAAAGCTTCCCACTAATTATTGCTATATTGTATGCCCTCTCATTTGCTTTTCTGCTGTCTTTGATTTCCTTTTTCAGCCATGGTTGCCTCAGTCTCCTTTCAGAATACCACTGCTCTGGGAGGAATTGATCCTCCATCTTCCAAAATACTTCCCAGAAATTCCAGCTGTAGTTCTACCATCATCATGCTAGTGGTTGCTCTAACAGTTGCTTCAGATCAAGCTTTGCCAGCTAATCTGTTATGCCTCTCTCTTTACCTGTACTCAGCTGTGATACCAATACATCCAATTTTAGTTTCTTCTCAAACTAGAGGGCAAATTGTATTATCACTCTCCTGAGGGTTGCTTTACCTTAAGTTTGTTAATCTAATCTGGTTCACTGCACAACATCAAATCCAGAATTGCCTTTCCCCTGGCGGGACCAACCACAAGCTGCTCTTAAAAAGACACCTCTTGGGCATTCTACAAATTCTTCCTGGAATCTGGTACCAACCTGATTTACACACCCAAGCTGCTTATTGAAATCCCACATGATCATTGTAAAATTGTCCTTTTAACATGCTTTTTCTCTCTCCCATTGTAAATTGTACCCCACATCCTGGCTATCTTGCAGCTTCTTAACTCTACTCACAAGGAGTCTACATCTTCTTTTCCTATGTCGCTTCTTTCTAATGATTTATTTTTTTTTACCAACAGAGCTTCCCCCAGCTACCTGTCTTTCAAAAGGATGTGTATTCTTGGATATTCATCTCCCAGCTTTAATCTTCTTTCAACCATGACTCTATAGTGCCCACAACGTCATATTTGCCAAGTTCTAGCTGTGCTATAAGCTTACTAGCTTATTTTGTATACTGCATGTATTCCAAAAATGAAACTCCTTCTGTCCTCTATTCACCACTCATCTCAGTTTTGTTTCCATAATGCCTGAGACCATGATCGCCTACGTCATACGACATGGCACATAATAATGAATGTGTGAAGTTAAATCCTTATTCCTTTATAAACTTCTTGTGTTGTGCTATATTCTGGAGATTTCAGTAACCTCTCTTGCACTCTCCTTCACTTTTACGTTATCCGTACTTGCGAAAGTGTTGAACCCACCCTGCTACTATTTAGTTTAAAGACCTTGAGCCCTGTTTATATAATCTGTCAGAACTCTGGTCCTGGCACGTTTCGGGTGGAACCCATCCTATCTGAACAGCTCCTTCACTCCCCAATAATGGTGTTTACGTTCCACAAATTAAAACATACTTCTCCAGCACCCATCTTTGAGCATTTAATTCTCTGATTTTATTAATCCTGTGGCTCAGGTAACAATCCAGTGGTTATTACCTTTTTTTGGTTATGCATTTCAGTTTAATCCCTACCTGCTCAAATTCTCTCAGCAGAACCTCATTCCTTGTTCTTCTACATCTTTGGTACCCACATAGACCACAACAATATCTTTCCCTGCCCACTCCAAATTCCAATGCAGGTCAGATCAGACATCCAGAAACTGGGAACTCAGTAGGCAACACATCCTTTGAGGTTCTCGATCCTTGTGTCAAAGAATTGTGTCTATTCCCCTGACTTTGCTACCTGATTACAACTATATTTCTCTTCTGCACGTCCTCTCTCTCTCCTCCCCCCCCCCCCCCCCACCGAATGCCTTCCTGAACCGTAGTGCTCATTCTTCCTGCAGTCCCCACTCCCATCCACACAGAATCTCAGACCTGTTGGGCAAACTCAAGTGTAGAAGCTTGTCCCGCACTAAATCTGAGATTTCTCCTCCCCCCCCCCCCCCCCCCCACAGATCTGCCTCACTTGCAGTCACACCCCGTTGTACCTGGCCTCAGACTGAATTGGAAGGGTGTGGATACCTCCTGAGGCAGTGTCCAGTAACTCTACCCCTCCCCTGGTGATTGAAGCTCAGATTTCAGGTCAACATTGAGCCTAGATTCAGTGAGCAACCAGCACTTGCTGCAGGTGTGATCACCAATGAATACAGTCCATCAACACAATATAATGAGCTGAGAGAGCGGTGAAGTGACAGGAAGCTCCAGGTAGGCTGGTGAAGTTGTTTGATGCGATGTGTCACGGCAAATAACGCTTCCGAAGGTGTTGAGCAGGATCCAGCAGCTGTAACAATGGCAGAGAGTCCGACTGAATGCATTCCCTACACTTGGGAGGTTTTATTGTGCTGCATTGATGCTGGTGTTGACATCTGACCAGTTCACAGATGCAGGTTTTCTAGAATTTTCTATGAACCCATAATATTTATAGATGCATTAAAGGTAGAAAAAGAATTTTTGTCTACTTGTAGCCTGTTCTTCCTGCCTAGCATCGAAAATTAGTATAAATTTGAAGCAGAATTATTTGAAGTTCAAAGTAAATTTATTATTGAAGTACGTATGTCAGTGTGTACTACCTTGAGATTAATTTTCATGTAGACATTCACAGTAGAACAAAGAAATACGATAGAATCGATGAGAAACTTCGCATAAACAAGACAGACGAACAACTAATGTGCAAAAGACAAACTACAAATAAAATAATGTAATAATAAATACAGGTTGAGTATCCAAAATGCTCGGGGATGCAAGTGTTTCAGATTTCAGATTTTTTTTGATTTTGCAATATATGAAGAGATAGCTTGGGATTGCCATCATTTCCGACTCTGAACTTGCGTGCTACCTGTAAACAGACTTTGTCTTACACTTGTTCAACACACATATGTACCTAACAGTAAAAATGATTATGTACCATTAATATAACGTGCGGAGGGTAACAAAAACAGCACAGCAACATTGGGAGAAAACTTGAATCAGCTGTTGATCAACAACAGACCACGACAGGCTTTCATGCCAAGTTTGATTACAGTGCACTGTATTTGTATTTAACTTTTTTTGTAGGTCTTGTATAAGTTCTGAACATAAACAATATTGTCGACTTGTTCAGGTGTTGGATTTTCATCACGATCTCAGCAAACTCAATGCATTTCTCTGCTGCTTCATGATCAGCAGATCCTTTAAAAAGCATGGCATTAAGTTTTTTTTTATTAAATTTCTGAAACTAGCCTGCTGAATGTTCACAATTACCCTCAGTTTTCAGATTGTCGTGATAGATCTTTGATTATTTGATCAACATAGTTAAGCAGTGCAAGTTCACTTTCTCTGACAAATCCACTCTTTCAATACACAATTGAGATCTTCATTTTTTCACTTTAAATGTTTTTCTGTTTTTCATTAACTTCTGCTCATTGCATATGTGAGGTCACTTCTCTATGTGCAGAGACCTGCATATTACTTGGGAACCTTCCCAGCGATTTGTGGAATTTTCTATTTGTGACATCATCATGTCGCACTCAAAAAATTGGATTTCGTACGTTATGAAAATTTGAGATTTCAGATAAAGGGTATTCCACCTTTCCTGAGAACAATTGTTAGAGTTCTTGAACGTGAGTGCACAGGTTGTGGAATCAGTTCAGTGTTGAGGTGATTGAAGTTATCAATATCGGTTCAGGAGTCTAATGGTTGTAGGGTAATAAATGCTCCTGAACCTGGTGGTGTGGGACCTGCATCTCCTTGGTTGCAGCAGTGAGAAGAGAGCATGGCCTGGATGGTGAGGGTCCTTGACTGATGCTGCTTTGTAGCCAGGCATGTATTTGGCATTTTATGTTCAAAGGGATCTCGGTGAGGGAACAGACATATTTTGTGGGAACTAGCAAGACCTCCAAAGTTTAAGCAACACACAAAATGCTGGTGGAACACAGCAGGCCAGGCAGCATCTATAGGGAGAAGCACTGTCGATGTTTCGGGCCGAGACCCTTCGTCAGGACTAACTAAAAGGAAAGATAGTAAGAGTTTTGAAAATAGGAGGGGGAGGGGGAAAATGCGAAATGATAGGAGAAGACTGGAGGGGAGGGGTGAAGCTGAGAGCCGGAAAGGTGATTGGCAAAAGGGATACAGAGCTAGAGAAGGGAAAGGATCATGAGACGGGAGGCCTAGGGAGAAAGAAAGGGGGAGGGGAGCACCAGAGGGAGATGGAGAACAGGCAGAGTGATGGGCAGAGAGAGAAAAAAGAACTAAATATATCAGGGATGGGGTAAGAAAGGGAGGAGGGGCATTAACGGAAGTTAGAGAAGTCAATGTTCATGCCATCAGGTTGGAGGCTACCCAGCCGGTATATAAGGAGTTGTTCCTCCAACCTGAGTGTGGATTCATCTTGACAGTAGAGGAGGCCATGGATAGACATATCAGAACGGGAATGGGACGTGGAATTAAAATGTGTGACCACTGGGAGATCCTGCTTTCTCTTGTGGACAGAGCATAGATGTTCAGCGAAATGGTCTCCAGCGAAACAGTCTCCCAGTCTGCGTCGGGTCTCACCAATATATAAAAGGCCACACCGGGAGCACCGGACGCAGTATACCACACCAGCCGACTCACAGGTGAAGTGTCGCCTCACCTGGAAGGACTCTGAGGCCCTGAATGGTGTTGAGGGAGGAAGTGTAAGGGCAGGTGTAGCACTTGTTCTGCTTACAAGGATAAGTGCCAGGAGGGAGATCAGTGGGAAGGGATGGGGGGATGAATGGACAAGGGAGTCTCGCAGGGAGCGATCCCTGTGGAAAGCAGAAAGGGGGGGGGGAGGGAAAGATGTGCTTGGTAGTGGGATCCCATTGGAGGTGGCGGAAGTTACGGAGAATTATAAGTTGAATCCGGAGGCTGGTGGGGTGGCAGGTGAGGGCAAAGGGAACCCTATCCCGAGTGGGGTGGCGGGTGGATGGGGTGAGGGCAGATGTGCAGGAAATGACAGATGCATTTGGGAGCAGAGTTGATGGTGGAAGAAGGGAAGTCCCTTTGTTTAAAAAAGGAAGACATTTCCTTTGTCCTGGAATGAAAAGCCTCATCCTGAGAGCAGATGTGGCGGAGACGGAGGAATTGTGAGAAGGGGATAGCATTTTTGCAAGCGACAGGGTGGGAAGAGGAATAGTCGAGGTAATATCCCTTCCAGAGCTCCAAAGTTTAGTATTTTCACCCTTGTTAATGAATTCCAGTTTTAACTACTTTTATATACTTTTAAAGGGAGATCAGATAGAAATCTTGAAATAATATTTTAAAAGTATGAGTGAGTATTGACTGAGCTGGCCAGTTTAAAGTTGTTAATATATATTTGGGGATCTATTGAGATGGCAGAACATCTTGCTGGTTAGTTTAATGGAATAAATTTTAATGGGTGAAGTCTATATATGAAGTGCATATTTGAAATGTTTGCTTTGAGTCATTTGCTGATTGAATTATTGGACCCAATTCTGAAGGCTATAAATGTTGAGTAATAGCATTTGTTACAATTTTTGAGTGAGTATCATTTCTATTCTGATATCTTTTCCTGAGAGACAGGATGTAAAACTGACATGAGGGAATTACAGGTCGAAGTGCACATGGTCTTAAATGACTCGTGCACCAATTGAATGGAGGTTGAATCATAAAGTGCTTTGGTCTGCCTTCCACAGTTTGCTACAGTGGGTTGCAATTTGTCAGAAGTATGCATTGAGAGCACCAAGTTGTCCTCTATCTACAGTGATGATTCAGAGGCAAACATGGCCTATGAGGAGAGGTATGCATGTGGTTGTATGTATTACTAAAGGTTTGATTCTTTGCATCTGTTTCAACTTGTTTGGGTTTATCAGGAGAAGGAAGCTCTTTCTCTTTGTGCAGGCACTGATTGCAAATGAACACTCCGTGCTTTTTGGTGAGGGTGAAGATGTGCATTTATGTATAGTATCTTTTCAAAATCTCAAATCCATTTACAGTGAGTTAGGAAAACAGCAACCAAACTTGCACCCAACAGATGCCCACAAAAGTCAGCCTGATAATCACAGCGGTCTTAATTGAAGATTGTCTAGATAATTCTGTTTCTTTACTGTGAAATGCACCTTCCCAGGAGAGCGGGAGCCCCTCTATTTAATGTCTCGTTCAGAAGCTTGTTCCTCCTATAGTATCAGGCGAGTTTCTATTGTCGGATCTCCAGAATGGGACTTGAGCCAACGCTGCTCTGACTACTAGATGATTAAACTGTGCAGTAAGGGTAGAGTATGTCACAAGAGCCTGTATTCTGTGGTAGGCTACTGAGTGAAAATAGAATTGTAATGACACATTAGGAGGAGGCTATTCAACCTCTTTTTCAGTCTTTTGAAGCATTTTTGTGTTTCAGGCACTGTTCTTTGCTAGTAAAAGCAACATTTACTGCCTCTTGAATGTACTGCTAGTGATTTGTCATTACTCGGCAGGAGGATGCATATTGTATGAAGATAAAAATACAAGCATTAATGATTCATGAACAGTTAGAACTGTGGCTGCATGAATACAAGGATCAGGTACAAGTGCCTCTTCACCATTGCGCATACCGCAAGCTCAGTATATTTACAGGAGTGTGCCAGTCTGCTTACTCAAGTGCAATTCCCTGTTATCTTTATAAATTTTAACTTATCTCTGTCCAGTCAGCAGTAGGTGTGTCGAGACTGGTCTCTGTACCTCTGCCTCAACAGGAGGTTTTTTTTGCTCATCTGATTTTTTAGAACTCGCTGGGCACAGGCAAGATTGAGTTTGGTCACCATCACTCCAGGCCGAAAACCTGCCTATTCTGACTGCAAGGAGTCAAAACTGCAGAGTTAACTGTGCAGAGATAACTGGTACCATAGGAATGAAACCCAGCAGGAAACCTCATTTGGTAACCAGGGAGAATCATCGGAGAGCAGTTGCTCTTGTTTTCCTGTCTCTGCAATCTTTGTGTTTGACTGGAGTGAGTGTAAATTAGATATTTAAGGGCGTAGTGCTTAGTGTAATGCTTCACAGCACCAGTGATCACGATTGGGTTTCAGTTCCCACAACTGTAAGGTGTTTGCATGTTCTCCCCGTGACTGCAGGGTTTTCCTCTGGGCGCTCTGGTTTCCACCTACATTCCAAAGACGTACAGTTAGGATTAGTGAGTTATGAGTATGCCATGTTGGCACCAGAAACATGGCGACATCCACAAGCTGCCCCCAGCACGTCCTTGGACTGCTGGTTATTGACGCATACGATACATTTCACTGTCTGTTACAATTATACATGCGACAAATAAAGCTAATCTTTTAAGTTCCTTCTGTAGAAACCAGTATGGATGAGAGGGGAAAGGGGAAGCAAGGGACAAAAATTTCTTAGCATTTGCTTTGACAGAAATGTTATGCCTCCAATTTATCTATTGGTTCCCCAGTATCCTTGTCCTTTTGCCTGCTGGGAGAATTAAAAGATCTTGGCAGCCCCATTTTTTTCCCCACTGTCTTCAGTCCTGTTACAGACCAAGAACAAGTTTTTAGTAGTCATTCCTGCATGACTCAGTGAATGTTCTAGTGTTCTATTTGAGCTAAATTTGTTTTTCCACATCCTCTTCGTTCCACCCCCACCACCCCCCCCACCTTTCAGCCCACACAATTATGTGGTAATGTGTATGCATTATCCCAGAGCCTAGTAAATACAAATCTTTTCTGACCATTGCAAGGCTAAAATTTATTTTCGTGTGAGGTTATTGTGAAAGCTTTGAAGCTGTAAGTTATTTTCATGCTGACATTCAGCAACCAGCCAGGGGAAGAAGGCAGGAGGTAGTGGTTTGGGCTAGTGGCAACCCGTCCTGCAGTCTTTCCATATCCCTGTATGCCGCCACTTGGAATCGGATAAAGTGAAGTTGTGGAAAGACGGGGAGATTTTTTGTATGCAATCCCGCCAGCCACCAACAGATTAAAATATATGGATACGTTTCCAGGCAAGAAATACTAATATTAATTAATATGCTGCTGCATCTTGGCGTAAAAAGGTGCTCTAAAATCATGAAGCAAGTAGCGCTAGGTTTTGAATTTTGTTTGAAATACACTTATTGTGAATGAGCAGAAGCACGAAGTCTTTGACAGGCATGGAAACAAGTCCTCTGCTGCTTGCTATTTTTAAATTTTGGTTATGGGCCAAAGCAAGGCTGAGCTTAGAGTTTAGTTTGTGAAACATTGTGTGGTTAAACCACAGGTAGGGATGTTTCTCTCAAAGTGTGCACCCACCAAACATTGTAATTATTGCCCTGGTATAGTGTTACGTTCTGCTGCTGAATTAATGGTGAAGAATTATGACAGACCACACTGCGTTACCCAAGTAGCCACAAAGCAATGGGCCATCAGCAGCAATAGAACTGTATTCTAACCAGCAAACAATGCACCGGGAGAACTCACTGGGTCGGTCCCCCAGTGCATTGTTTGTTGTGGGAGGGAGGTGCAGCAGGCTATCAGGAAAGCAAATGGAATGTTGGCCTTCATTGCTGGAGGAATTGAATTTAAGAGCAGGGAGGTTATGCTGCAACTGTACAGGGTACTGGTGAGACTGCACCTGGAGTACTGCGTGCAGTTCTGGTCCTTAATTGAGGAAGGATATACAGGCCTTGGAGGCGGTGCGAAGGAGGTTCACTCTGGGTTGAAATGTCGACCGTACTCTTTTCATAGATGCTGCCTGGCCTGCTGAGTTCCTCCAGTATTGTGTCTCTATGTAGCTTTGTTCTGTGTTCCAGTTCCACAGTCTTTGCTGTACACAATGCTGCAAGCAACATCACCTGGAGTGAATCAAATTTGTTGAAGAATGGCTTCTATGTTGGCTTCCTGCCATAGTCAGTGACAAGTTGGATTGTGTATTCGACACTTCTGGCTGAACCTTGTTACACATGTTCTGGGCTTATCTCTGCCTCCTGCATTGTTTCTCAATATTATTAAGGGTGGAGATATTCTTGGACTCGTATCTTCCCGTTATCTGTTCAGGTTACCCACCCAGTTTAGAAGAGGTGGCAGGCTTGCAGAGCGTTGATCAGATAATGCACGCTGATTTTGCCAACCAGTACACTAGTCCCATGTTGCAGTTTCCACTTCAGTTTTAGGTAGGCCCAGTCTACACTTCTGTACTCTTCGGTGAATGATATCGTAACAGTGGGTTGTGGAATGTGACTGCCTAGGTGGTCTTTGTCAACCTCCATCTATCAAAGTCTCCCAACTCTGTCCCTGCTCACCCCCCCCCCCCCACCGATCTGTCATCTTACACACTTCTCAGTCTACCGTTCACCTCAGAAACCTGCCAAAGGGTTTCAGCCCGAAATGTTGACTGTACTCTATCCATAGATGCTGCCTGGCCTTCTGAGTTCCTCCAGCATTTTGTGTGTGTTGCTTGGATTTCCAGCATCTGCACATTTTCCTCTTGTTTGTCACAAAGCTATATAGAAATGGAATTTGCTCGACCATGATGTCTGTGCAACCAACATGCCAATTTAAACTGTCTGTATGCCTCCATTCCGTGAATGTTCATGTGCCTGTCAAAATGCCACTTAAATGCTGTTGTATCTATTTCTACCACCTACCCTGGTAGTATATCCCAGACACCTACCATAGTCTGTATTAAAATAAAATTTTCTTATAATCAAACTATTCCCTCTCACCTTTAAAGCTATACACTCTAATTAAACTTACCGTAGATTCCGGACTACAGAGCGCACCTGATTAAAAGCCGCTGGCTCTAATTTTAGAAAGAAAATCAATTTTTTACTTGTACAGGCCGCACCGGATTTTCGGCCGCAGGTGTCCCACGTTGTAATATGAGATATTTACACAGAAAGATATTACACGTGAGGATTTTTTAACTTTTAATTAAATCCATATGGTAACATAAACAAATACATATTGCAAATGCTTTTTTTCGAACCGTGCCTGTAACGCGGCTACTTTTAAATATACGTTGCGTATACTTTTTTACTGAACAACATTCCAATATCTCCTAACGACTGGTAAAAAATATATATACTGCAGCCTACCAGGAAAAGTTATTGATCGCCTTTAACTTAAAAGCAGCGTTTTCGCTCCGCCGCTCGCCCCCCGCCGTCCCGTTTATCGCAAACCGGCATTTTCCTACAAGACGCGGCGAAACCGGGTGTGACGTCATAGCATCCCGCGATGTAGTACAGAAAACAAATATAGTTAAAACACTTCTAACTTTAACTAGAAAATGAATTACTAAGCGAAAATATTATAAACTAAATAACTGCCATAAAGGCAGCACAATGCTTTTCTTCGAGTGTTTTCCATGTTGATGAGGGTGAGTACAAATGACTGATTTACAATCATTTAATTGTGAAAGTGCGCTTGATTTATCGTACAATTTCATTGGACCTCTGTGAACTACTCATCAATTTTATTGGTCTACTGTTACGAGGCAAAATGTTTTTGGCGGCATGAAAAAAAACCATGCATTAGCCGCACCGTAGTAAAGGCCGCAGAGTTCAAAGCTGTTCAAAATGTGGGAAAAAAGTAGCGGCTTAAAATCCGGAATCTACGGTAATATTTCTACCCAGTGGGGTGGGGACTTTATCTATCCTATTTGTCTGTCATTATATTATATCCTATCAGGTCACCTTCTCAGCCTCTTAACATTCCTGAGAAATCCTCTCCTTGTTACTAATATTCTATAGAGCTCTTCTGCATCCTCTCCCGTAGTGTTACTCTGTAATAATCAAAATTATATTCAAAGCTGTACATGAGATCAAGCAAAGGTTTATATACCAGTTTCATGAATTCCCCACTTTTATATTCAATGTCGTGACTGACGAAGGCAAGTATGATGCCTGCTTTCTTTAGCATCTTTCTACTTGTGTTGCTATTTTCAAGGAACTGTGGGTTTGGACTCCAGGGTCTCTCTTTGTGCATCAGTGCTCTCAAAGATCCTACCATTTACTGTATACTTCTGTATTTGACCTCCCAAAGTGCAACGTCTCGTACTTGTTATCTGCTATTCTCTACCCTTATTTCCAATTGGTCTTTATCTTGCTTGGGTCATTGAGCAATCTTCCCTCCTATCCACAGCTTTTGACAGAAACTGCAGAGAGCTTGTAGCTTGTGTGCCTTTTTTGCAAACTTGGGAATCAGCCACCTATGTTTTCATCCAAATCATTTAATTATTGAACAAACAAGTGGTCCCAGTACTGATCTCTGTGGAACACCGATGCACCCCAAGGAATTGAGAGGATCAGCACATGTTCACATAAAGCAGGATTAATCCAATAAGGGTCATTACTGCCCAGTAGCCAACTGTCTCACAGTGATTGAAGTTTAACCACTGCAACACCAATTAGCATTTGCTCTCCAATAACCTGTTAAACAAAGCCCACTTGGTTTCACCAGGACCCCTGGCTCCAGAAATCATTTACTGTATTTATTTCAAGGTTCAAGTACATTTATTATCAAAGAATGTATGAACTATACAAGCAAACATGAGGAAATCTGCAGATGCTGGAAATTCAAACAACCGCACACACAAAATGCTGGTAGAACACAGCAGGCCAGGTAAGGGGCTATAGATGCTGCCTAGCCTGCTGTGTTCTACCAGCATTTTATGAAATGTACAAGCTTGAGATTTGCTTGCTCATGGGTAGCCACAAAGCAAGAAACTCGAAAGAACCCAATTAAAGAAAAAAAGAATAAAATCAAATAAAAGACCAACAC
This sequence comes from Hemitrygon akajei, assembly GCF_048418815.1. Lineage (NCBI taxonomy): Eukaryota > Metazoa > Chordata > Chondrichthyes > Myliobatiformes > Dasyatidae > Hemitrygon > Hemitrygon akajei. The sequence goes on along the minus strand of NC_133130.1, from coordinate 73,581,760 downwards.
CCAATGCACAAGAGGGGGAAAAACACAAATCATTCAAATAATTGAAGCACACAACAGCATTCCAAACCAAAATGGAGTCCTCTGATCTGAGCAGCTCAGATTAGGCCCAAAGCCTCACTTATCAATTCATCATATTAACTGGCATGGAGCACAGCAGCCAGGGTAATCTTCATAGCCTCCGCACCATGGAGCATCACGGAGAGCAAGCAAAATAAGCTCTCACCTCGGATCTCAACGCCCTGTCTTTCCAGTCAATCTGGGCTGACGTTAAAATTGGCCAATCAATGGAACAGTGAAAGGCTCCTGCACCTTAGAGAGGAGCTGAACATTGCAGAAAGCGAATGAAACCTGCTCTCACCCCCAATCTGGGTCGGCGTTTAAATTGTCTAAATAGCGAATCATACCTCATACCAGGGCCTGGCTACAGCAAAAGGCTTCGGGCCTTGACCATGCCACTCAGTGACTCATTCCAGGCCCAGGTTCCGTTGCCCAGCTGGAAGCTGCTCTCAAGCTCTTCAAATCAGCTTGGCACACAGAGTGATCCAACCTCGCACCAGGCCAGTTGTACTGGCACCAAATCTCATTTGCCCAGGCCCCAACTTCTCTTGGCACTTGGAATGATCCAACCTCACACCCAGGCTAGTCGTACGGACATTGGAACTCCATCTCCAGTGATTCTGCAACATACCATCTTGGCTCATCCCCCAAACTTGCCTCACCATCCCTAGCCCTGTTACGGTTTGCAGCAATAATTTAACAATTTACCTCAGAAAAGGTATTTTTAGTGATGTTTTTAGTCTGATTTCTTAACTTTTTAAACTACCAGAGAGTTGCCACATGAGTTCGGTAGTGTGGCTTTAACCTGGAATTTATTTATTGAGATACAGTGCGGAATAGGCCCTTCTGGCCCTTTTTAAGTGTACTGCCCAATGGAGCCCCCACCCCAACTTAACCAGGACGTTTACAATGACCACTTAACCTACTAACTGGTATATCTTTGGACTGTGGAGGATATCGGAGAAAACCCACGCGTTCCTCTGGAAAAACGTACAGACTCCTTGCAGAAGAGATTGCAATGAAACTGCGAACCTTCACGCCCTGAGCTGTAATAGCATCGTGCTAACCGCTACACTACAGTGGCATCCAACAGCTCATCATGGCTGTCATCCAAGCATGGACCAAAAGAACAGAGTTCCAGAGACAATATGAGTCCATGATACCGAGGCATTATTTGACAGTCTGCCGTCGAGAATTTGGTCAAACACAAGAAAACCTGCAGATGCTAATAATCCAAAGCAACACACACAAAATGCTGGAGGAACTCAGCAGGTCAAGCAGCATCCATGGAAAAGAGTAATCTGTCGGCGTTTTGGGACGAGACCCTTCATCAGGACCCAGTCAGGCTCCTGGTGAAGGTTCTTGGCCCGAAGTGTCAGCTGCTTACTGTTTTCCTGGCCTGCTGAGTTCCTCCAGCATCTTGTTGTAACTCATTCAAACTGAAGTCAGTAGACCCCAAGGGGAAAACACGGCACAGAGGAAAATGGTTGTCAGAAGTCATTCATCCAATGAGCTCCACGTGGTTGCAGGAGCTCTCAGGGAAGTGGTTTCTGATCAAACCATCTGGAATTACTAGCAGGCATCCAGTGTTCAATTCCATTCATAACTGCTCAGCACGTGCTGCAAACAGGCACGGGCCACTTTAGCATCCAGACAATATTCAGACAAGGGCCAGGTTGGTAGCAAGGAACATTTGTGCCAAACTAGTGTACAGCAATGGCCACCTTCAACAGGAGAGTATTAACCCTGTGTTTAGTGACAACTTCACTGTCAGCTTCCCCACCAGCCATCAATGGGGCCATCCACATACATTGTGCCTATCAGAGGCTGGATATTCTCCAACAAGCCGCTTGCTTCCAGAGCCTTTCCATCTACAAAGGCAATTGCCCTCCACTTATCTGCAAGGTGCCCCTGCAACAATTTTTCAGAAGCTTAACACAACCCAGGGCAAAGTTGCCCACTTCATAACAGCCCACCTCCCAGACTTCCATCCCTTCCCCCAGTGCCATCATTTGCAATTATTGTGCTGCAGTGTGCCATAGGTACTTGCCCTTGTTACTGCAGAAATGCCATCCTAACCACTCTCTCAGCACTAATGACAGAGGCAACAGTGCACGAGTTATGCCAACTGGATGTTCCCTTCAAGGCAGGAGCCTTTCACACCTAGGAAGTCATTGCTTTTCCATCTGCACCCTCCCTGCTGGGGCCACATCTACTGGAATGTAGCAGCTGCATAGAATGGTGGCTTGCCAACAACTTCCAGTGCAATTAGGAACGGGCAGGAAATTGCCAGTTGCACCCACACCTCATAAATGAATAAAACAAAGGTGTAATATAGATAAATGAGAGCAGTTAAAGGGTGATATTTCCTCTATCTTGTGCCACTCCTCCTCTCAATGTGTACTATGGTTATATCTCAAAGGGATATGTACATTTTAACATCTTTAATTCCTTTGATAGGGAAAATCTGAAAGTCGTTCTGTTTATATACAAGGCTTGTTGCATTTACTTGAATGATTTGGAATGCAGATACAGTGTACATCTGTTTTGTAATATGTTTAGCTTATGTACTTATGTATTTCTGAAATGAGATAAAGCTCTTCGAGCTAGTTAATGATAGCAAGTCTCAAAGTTTCTATGTAGCTGTTAGTGCTAACTCAAACTTTTGATTTGGCAAGTGCCTGTCGGCTTTATGCCAGACTTGAGGGAATGTGAAGGGAGCGGATTGAAAGCTGAAAGACAACCGGGTATTGAAATGGGCTCCACTAAGGATGATTATATTAGTGAGTTAATGTTACTGGATTTTGTTTCATTGTTGGCTCTTCACTGCTACTTGTTACAGACAAAGCTCTGTCCTTGTCAGTTTCAGGATGAAAAGTACTGTAACAAACATCTGAAGGCCTCTCCTGGTTGCTGACCTGGCGGTTTAAGCAATCTAATTATTTCCTTTAGATAAAAGGAAAGCAGTATCCAAGGAGTGAGCAAGGGTTATCTGACGCATGCACTCAGAAAGAATGAATGAAGTACAGGAAGTTTCACAATGTGAAGGCCAGGTTTCAGAACAGTCCTCAACTCCATTACTAGCATTAGTAAATGGCAAATGTGTTAGTTCTGTATTGAGTTGAAGACACCACTTTCTGTGCTAAAGTAATGGCCTTGTGGGGTTAAAGCAGTTTTGCCACTTGACACCTCTAGACAGTGCATTCTGTTCCTTGGTCTCTAGAATTCACTTTCGTGACCATGCGATTTTAAGAAATCTTGTGCCGGTCCCACCTAAGTTTGGTGGTATATTTTTAAATATTTTTCTTGAACTGTTTAGTTTGCCTCTTTTTGGGCTTTAATATTTGCACTGCTCCTATTTTGTCGCTCTATGCTGCAACGTGTTCCGATAAGATCCTGATATGGTATTTGATCATTCACCAACCTCTTTATACCTCGTGCTGTTGACCACCAGGAAGATTTATTTACTTATTGATTTAGAGCGTGGAATAGGCCCTTCTGGCCCCTTGAGCCGTGCTGCCCGGCAGCTCCAATTTAACCCTAGCCTAATATTTTTACTCATTTGCGGGATGTGGGCGTCGCCACCTAAACCAGCATTTATTGCCCATCCCTAGTTGCCCTTGAGAAGGTGGTGATCTGCATTCTTGAACCACTGCAGTCCCTAAACAACTTATCCTAGGACAATTTACAATGACCAGTTACCTCCCAATCGATAGGTCTTCGGACTGTGAGAGTACCTGGAAGAACAGGGAGAACGTACAGACTTCCCACAAGCAGCACCAGGAATTGAAACTGGGTCACCTGTACTGTAAAGCGTTGGGTTAGCCACTACACTACCATGCTGCCCCCTCCAGTGTCCACTTACCAACAGACCAAACAATTTGGATTGATCTGACTCGGCCTGCATTTTGTCATCATGTAATTTTGCACACTGTATTGGTGCATCAGCCCAGGGTATTTGGATTTCAGTGCACAAAAACAAAGTCAAAATATAAGCGTAGTATGAGGTATTCGGTCAGGTAGTCAAAAACTTGATTAAAATGGTTGCTTATAAAAAATCAGAGGAGCAGAAGAGAGAGTTGCACTAAAAAGTGAAGGAAATTCCAGAGTGGCATAGCAAGGGTTTGCCACCAGTGTTAAGACACAAGTATTTCCAGATCTCAGAATGTTGAGGGCCTGGAGGAGGCTGTAGATGGTGAGAGATGAAGCCTCTTTAATTGGTTTGAAATTGCAGGAAGAAGCTGTAAATCAGTGCCCAGGGGCAGTGAGTAAACACGACTTGGTAGAGTTGAAATTGCTCATGGATAATTTTGAATGAGATGATGTTTGTGGTACAAAGTTTAAAGTATATTCATTATCAAAATACATGCATGTCACCACATACACCTCTGAGATTAATTTCCTTGCAGGTAGATAGAACATTGGAGGCTGGTGGAGGATTAGGATGCTTGGCACATGCAGTACTTTATGAAAGGCAAGGTTGTGCATTGTAGTGTCTCTTTGAAGGCACAAAATGTAACAGTTTGAAATGGAATGTAGCTTAAATCCAGAAAACGACAACTGCATCAGCATCAAATAGTCAGATTGCTGTATAAACCCAACTTGTTTTGTGTATTTTGTGCAGCGATTTTTAACATGTTCCAAGTTGCTTTGCAAGAGCATTATCAGACAAATTGAGATGGAGATTAAATCTGTCTTGGTCAAAGGAGGAGGTGAGACTGGATGTGTGGACTTCAGTGGAGAAAACTCCAGAGTTTATCACCTAGGCAGATGTGTCAAGGCAGCCAGTGTTATAGTAGAGTGATTTAAAATCAGGGATGCCTGTGTAACAGAAAGTTCAGATTTGGCTAAAATTTGTTTTATCAGATCGGGGATGTATGAAGTGGTCATAGTATAAAGTGTCTCTTCTTCCCCTGCACCTCCCGGACCTGTATGCTACTGCCATCACAACAAACATGGTTGCTATTGGCACGAATGACCACTTGGATGTCCACAGATTCATATTAACACCTCGGCAAAAGGAGGGATGAAGAGAATCATACAAAATTATACAAAGGCAGCAAACTAAAGGACTGAAATTACTTTAGACAGTAGAGATGCTTTTTTTTTGGATATTCAGGGAACTGATCTGGCAGTTAGGGGGAAGTTTATTTCCATTAATTGGCAAATTTATAATTATTCTAGAAGCATTGTCACGTCTTTCAATAAGAAAAGCTTACAGGCTAGTGGAATTTAGGAATTCTATATTGCTTATAGGAGCTGACCCCAAATTGAGTGATGCACATCTAAGGCAGGTATGACGAGTTGTTTTGCTGATTAGTCATAATATTGAATGACAGAACAGACTGGAAGACTGAATGACCAGTTCCTACTCTTGTGTTTCTTTTAAATATATTACATAATATGCCATGTAACTAATGCTACGGAATGGTTTGCTGTCTGGCACATGTCATTGCATTCTAGGAATCGGGCAGGGTGTATACATTGCCTTGACCTGGGACCATGTCAGTGGTATAATAAAGACTGCAAGTGTTGTATGTGCCGACAGTGCACTTACAATTAAGATGAGAGCAGTACTTGATAGAGGGTGAAGTAACGTGAACTATTAAATAACTGGGTAAATGATCATGACAAGTACAGGAATGGAGGGAAGAAAGATTTATTTTTTTTTAAAAATCAAAAATAATTTTCCTTTTACTCATTATTCCTGCAAATAATTGAATATGTTTTCAGTTTGACTTATAAAGAGCATTCTAACTTTGGATATTCTATGCCACCAAAAGTTGCAGTATTATAAAGTGTCTTAAGCCATACTTCAATTTTTAATAAATTAATTTTAAATTCTCTGTAATGTCATCCAAATGAAAGTCTCTGCTGTAAAATTCTGTGAAGCGAACTTTCCCTTTGATTTTTCTTGACAGTTACTAAAATTGGGGCCATAACAAGAAATACACAAGCTTGGAAGTTATGATGCAGGAAATGCTTCATGTATCTGAGTTTTGGCCTCGTTTCCAATTTTAAACATTCAATCCCAGTTGAGCAAAGAGGGAGTCTGCTCAATGTAAAAGGAATGCAGCTTTTAAAACTTGCGTCACTTATGTTTCTCAATAGTTTATTTCGATCATTCCTAATGCAATATGTAAGCAGTTGTTTGGTTAACAAAGCTTGGATTTTTATTTATAAACATAGTGGTTCTGTCAGTTGAAATTAATGGAAATGAGTTCTCTACTATTACTATTGCTATTCTATTGAGTGTCTTTAATATACAATTACCAAGGTGTGGTTAGTTCAAATCTGGATTTAAAAATATGTAATTAAATATAAATATTCAACATTGAGTAGAAAAGCCCATATTTCTTCAGAAAGAAGTGTTCGAATTGAAATATTTTCAAAAAAAATCTTAGGTTTGAAATGAAAAAGAAAATTTCACACTTGGAATAGTTTCATGGTTTCTTCCATTTTTGTACTGATAAACTTCAGTCACGGCTTGGTCAGTCATGCACACTCCATTAATGGATATAGAATTGTATTCAAGTTTGATGTTGATTTATTTTTGAGGGATGGAAAAAGAATCACAAATAATTTGGAAAGGCCGGGTTGAATCATGAGCATGTCAAATGGCCGAGGAAAAGTTGAAGAGAAGTATGCCTAAGGAGGGTTGGGCTGATCTCACGATGTTCATTCCTCTCTGCGATGTCGAGGCAGTGACCGGCTCCGTGGAGTGACTACTGTCTCTGAGCTTTGCCCACTGGTGTGATGAACTGAGATCAAGGCTTGGGCCTGCTCCGGGGAGCAGATCTAAGGACTCAGTCTGGTTTGGAATGCTGGCGTTTGCTCCTGTTGTTTGCATGATGTGTTTTTTCTCTTTCTCAGTGCAGTGGCTATGGTCTTTGTTATTTTAATCGGGTTCTTCAAGTTTCTTGCTTTGTAGCTGCCTGTAAGCAAACAAATTTCAAGGTGTATAATGTGTGCATTCTTTGATAATGTACTTTTAATACCACTAATTATATTCTAAATTCAACAATACTCATAGTTGTTTGAAAAATACAAAATCTGTTATTTTCTCTGCTGATGTGCTAGAAGACTTTAATATACAGGTTTAAGGTGGGAACTTATGCACTTACAAAGCTTTACACATCAAACTTGTTGGGACCACAAGAAGCAGCCCTAGCCGTCCTTGCATGGCTTAATCGTGCTCTCTGTGTCTTACGTTTCTAATTCATGAACTATTGACAAAAATTCAACTGGGAAAGCCACTGTTTCTTCCAGAGCAGATCAAAGGCAAGGAATCCTGCATTTACTGACTCAGTTCCTCACTCCCAATACCCATCTTTTGTTTGTAAGATACAAAGATTGTTGAACACTTTTCATTTAACTGGTGAACTGCATTTCCAACATCATTTGAAGTTTGACACCGTCGAGGACAAAACAGCCCACTACCCTAAACATTTAGTCTTCAACCATAGCACACAATTGTAAAGGCTGTTGTGGAAATATCATCCAAGCTGTGAGTACCAGTAAGGGCAATAACAGTTAGCCACAAGGGAGCATCACCTACAGGTTGAACTCCCTAGCTAATTTCATTCCTGTCCCCTTTTGCGTGCATGGAAATTCACACAAACACAGGCAGACAAAAAAAAATCGCATTGTGATATAGGGGAAAGCTGATTCTTTACAATAATGCATATAGATAAATTTCAAATAAATAATTTGAAGTCCTTCATTTTAAGCATGTATGCTTGGATTTTTCTTTGCAACATTTGAATGAAAAATTATAAATCCTTGGGTTTTGTAGTTGGAATTCATCCAATTGACTGCGCAGGATTTTAAAAAAAAGTTTATTTTGTCTTCCTCTGAGGTAGAGCATTGAGAGTTGTGTTGAACTTGTGTTTGTTCTTATTACATTATGCACCTATGGCCACATGCCATTTAATGAATGAGTCTTCCATTCGTGCCACTATTTGACCAATTAACGTAATGTTTTTAACTATCAGATGTTTAATTGGATAATCCGAATGAGGAGTAGTATTCTTTTTCACGTAAAGCACAAGCCAAAATAGTAGTATTTTGTATTTGTGAGAAAGGTCAAAGCTATATTGGCAAGGTAATCACTGAGGTTATTAAATATGAAATTCAGGAACAAATTTGCTTCCCATAGGTAGTTAAGGTATAAGGAATAGAAGTACTTAAAGAAAAGTTAGATATCTATGAAAAGGAAGGATACGTGGGGTTGTGGCGATATTTTTAAAACTCTATTCTAGCTTCCACATAAACACTGACGAGTACTATCTGGGCCTGTTTTCTGCAGTGTATTCGATGTAATTCTGCCACGGATGCACTAGAATGAATGAATTGCAGGTAGGAATGTACCCTGTGGCTTGGCAGTTCTTTTCCAGTGTTTACAACAGTACAGTTTTAATTCAATGAAATACAGGTTGAGTACACCTTATCCAAAACTCCCAAATCAGAAAAATCTGAATTTTGTGAGCACTGTCATGATGTCACAAATGGAGAATTCCCCGAGGCCTTGGGAAGGTTCCCTTGCAAGGCACTGGTCCCTAAGCATTGCAGGCAATTCTAAGAAGTGACTGCATACGCAATGAGCGTCTGCTGATCAGGAAGCAGCAGAGAAATTCATTGAGTTTGTGAAGATTGTCGGTGATGAAAACCCAACGCCAGACAAATCGACAATGCTGATTGGTTTGTATACCTTTTGTATATAAACTTTTTTTAAAAAAAAAGTGAAAAACACATACAGTGCACTGTAACCTGTTAACTGTAAACGCTACTTTACAGCATCTCCCGATGCTGCTTTTCTTACCCTGCACACATTATATTAATGGTATGTAATTTTTTTTTACTGTTAAGTACATGTGTGGTGAACAAGAGTAAGACAAAGACTACTTACTGGTAGCACAGAAATTCAAATTCCTTTCTCCAACACCTGTATTTGACTGTGATTTCAACAGTGGTCTGATGATGTCATCAAATAGACCAGGAGTCGATCATATGGTAGAATTTTCACGCATCAAGTCCAGAAATAAAATATCCTAGATTTAACTTGTGAAAACTGATGCACCATCAATAACTCACTCTGAGACGTAGGAAGCGAGGGTATCGGCTTTTATTGACTGGAAGAATGAACAACACTACATCCTGGGGAATGAGGCTGGGCAACAGGCCTCAGTCGCCTTTATACAGGGGTCTGTGGGAGGAGCCACAGGAGCAGTCAGCAGGGGTCTGTGGGAGGAGCCACAGGAGCAGTCAGCGGGGGGTCTGTGGGAGGAGCCACAGGAGCAGTCAGCAGGGGGTCTGTGGGAGGAGCCACAGGAGCAGTCAGCGGGGGTCTGTGGGAGGAGCCACAGGAGCAGTCAGCAGGGGTCTGTGGGAGGAGCCACAGGAGCAGTCAGCAGGGGTCTGTGGGAGGAGTCACAGGAGCAGTCAGCAGGGGTCTGTGGGAGGAGCCACAGGAGCAGTCAGCGGGGGGTCTGTGGGAGGAGCCACAGGAGCAGTCAGCGGGGGTCTGTGGGAGGAGCCACAGGAGCAGTCAGCGGGGGGGGGGTCTGTGGGAGGAGCCACAGGAGCAGTCAGCAGGGGTCTGTGGGAGGAGCCACAGGAGCAGTCAGCAGGAGTCTGTGGGAGGAGTCAGCAGGGGTCTGTGGGAGGAGCCACAGGAGCAGTCAGCAGGGGTCTGTGGGAGGAGCCACAGGAGCAGTCAGCAGGAGTCTGTGGGAGGAGTCAGCAGGGGTCTGTGGGAGGAGTCAGCAGGGTCAGTGGGAGGAGCCACAGGAGCAGTCAGCAGGGGTCTGTGGGAGGAGCCACAGGAGCAGTCAGCAGGGGGTCTGTGGGAGGAGCCACAGGAGCAGTCAGCAGGGGTCTGTGGGAGGAGCCACAGGAGCAGTCAGCAGGGTCTGTGGGAGGAGCCACAGGAGCAGTCAGCGGGGGTCTGTGGGAGGAGTCACAGGAGCAGTCAGCGGGGGTCTGTGGGAGGAGCCACAGGAGCAGTCAGCAGGGGTCTGTGGGAGGAGCCACAGGAGCAGTCAGCAGTGGGGTCTGTGGGAGGAGCCACAGGAGCAGTCAGCAGGGGTCTGTGGGAGGAGCCACAGGAGCAGTCAGCAGGGGTCTGTGGGAGGAGCCACAGGAGCAGTCAGCAGGGTCAGTGGGAGGAGCCACAGGAGCAGTCAGCGGGGGGGTCTGTGGGAGGAGCCACAGGAGCAGTCAGCGGGGGGGGGGGTCTGTGGGAGGAGCCACAGGAGCAGTCAGCGGGGGTCTGTGGGAGGAGCCACAGGAGCAGTCAGCAGGGTCTGTGGGAGGAGCCACAGGAGCAGTCAGCAGGGGTCTGTGGGAGGAGCCACAGGAGCAGTCAGCGGGGGTCTGTGGGAGGAGCCACAGGAGCAGTCAGCGGGGGTCAGTGGGAGGAGCCACAGGAGCAGTCAGCGGGGGGTCTGTGGGAGGAGCCACAGGAGCAGTCAGCGGGGGGGGGGGGTCTGTGGGAGGAGCCACAGAAGCAGTCAGCAGGGGTCTGTGGGAGGAGCCACAGGAACAGTCAGCGGGGGTCTGTGGGAGGAGCCACAGGAGCAGTCAGCAGGGTCTGTGGGAGGAGCCACAGGAGCAGTCAGCGGGGGTCTGTGGGAGGAGCCACAGGAGCAGTCAGCGGGGGTCTGTGGGAGGAGCCACAGGAGCAGTCAGCGGGGGTCTGTGGGAGGAGCCACAGGAGCAGTCAGCGGGGGGTCTGTGGGAGGAGTCACAGGAGCAGTCAGCAGGGGTCTGTGGGAGGAGCCACAGGAGCAGTCAGCGGGGGTCTGTGGGAGGAGCCACAGGAGCAGTCAGCGGGGGTCTGTGGGAGGAGCCACAGGAGCAGTCAGCAGGGGTCTGTGGGAGGAGCCACAGGAGCAGTCCAGACAGGTATATGTAGTTCACCACAAAAACGTAGTCATGTAGCTCAGAAATGGCCTACCTTATCCAAGCTGAACTTGTTGCCCATCTGCACTAACCCCATTTGCCTGCCCTTGGGTTGACCTGTTTTGAATGTCTAAGTGCCTCTTAAGCATATTAATTGTATCTGATTGCACCACCACCTTTTGCAGTGAGTTCCAGATATAATTCCAATCTCTCCCCGCCACCACAATGACGTCCTTCTGTAATGTGCATGCAGTGCTCCGAAGTGTGGCCTAACCATTGAAAGTTGCAACATATCATCCCAATTTTTATATTCTATGGCCCAAATCGAGTTTCAGAATAGCTGAGGGAATGTTTGGTCCATGTAAAACAAAAAATAATCATACTTTCAGAATCAAAGATTATTAGCAGCAACTATGACTTTGGAACAAGCAAAAGTTTTTCTGTTTAAAGATATAAGTACATGAACTTGCCATCTATTCTGCCGAATACACTGGTGAAAGACTACAGATTTCACCGCAGAGGTGAAGGGGTCTAAAAGCATCTTCTAGATTCTGAAATTGTGCATTGGGGGCTTCCAAGAAATCTAATTTTTTCTTAGAATTTAACAGTGAATACTAAAGGATCAGATTTCCATACAGTTTACTGTGAATCTTACTGTATTAAAATAGTTTGGTTAGTGGTTGGAGATAATTTTGCAAATTATTGTCAGAATGTTTAGGGTAAGGTCTCTCATCATCCTGCCCTTGTGATTCTTGCTGAAGCAGCACCTTTAAAATTGCAAATTGGAGCAGTGGAGGATATTTCTGATGGCGAGACCTGAGATCATAGCAAGGTTGTGAAAAGTGAGTTTTGAAATCAAAGCCTTGTTTAACTAGTTTTTAACTTGGTTGAATGATGGGTGAATGAAAGAATACAAGTTAGAACAAGGGTAGAGACTGACAGATGATTTTGAGGTCAAGGAAGACTGCCGAAGTGTGTACTAGAAGAGTCATGTTTAGACATAATGAAGACATGGCAAGGATTTCAGCCTTCAGCAGTTGTATCCAATCTCTGATAACTGGTCTGTTGATTATAGTTTGACTTGGGGGTTACCTTTCAGCAAATGGACCGCACAGAAATCAGGACCATTTACCAAATGAGATTAAGATTGAAGATTTTAGTTATCAGAGTAAGGAAAACTGAAGGTCATATCATTACCACACATGACCTCTTAATATTTTGAAAGAATAGTTTTCTCAAGGTGCTTGCAAATAAGTTATTCAGTAATCATTAGCTCCACAGTAATAACTTGTTCAAAAGCAATTGAGCAGATTTTAGGAAATGGTTAGAACTTCTCAAATTATTGGTAAATTGAAATTATACATTTTCTAAAGTATATTGATAAATATCAATGGAAGATGATATCAATTGGACAAGATTAAATTAGTTTTTTAGAGAGCTTTCCAGCCATGGTTGTAGTGTTACACAACTGCATGCTTTGTAAATTTGTAGATCAAATTTATCAAGTCCAGAAGTAAAATCCAAGACCAGAGGACACAGCCTCAGAATAGAGGCGCATCCTTTTGGAATAGATGAGGAGAATTTCTTTAGCCAGAGAGTGGTGAAGCTGTGGAATTCTTTGCCACAGGCAGCTGCTGAGTCCAAGTCTTTATGTATATTTAAGGTAGAGGTTGATAGATTCTTGATTGGTCAGGGTGTGAAGGGATACGGGGAGAAGGCAGGAGATTGGGGCTGAGAGGAAAATTGTGTGGTAACTTCTACTTTACAAAAAGACCACTCGACAACTTGATGGCCAAAAGAGCATCTTTATCTGGGACGGCAAACGATATTTACAATACAGAGGCTTCCAGGTACCTCGTGCGGCATGGGTGAAGGAACTATATGCAATGCATACTGGGAGTAAAAAGAGCGGAAGTAAAGACCCCGCCAACCCCGGATCCCGCCTCTTGTTGCCCACAGCTTCCCGATTAGTATTAACTTACTTTTAATAATACTCACATTACAACAAATTGGATCGGCCATGATGAAATGACAGAGCAGAGTGGATGGGCCAAATGGCCTAATTCTGCTCCTGTATCTTATGGTCTTGAATCTGAACTGCATCAACATGAGTTGAAAACAAATCCTCAGAAGTTCAAGTTTGATTTCCTTGCATTGGGGGGGGGGGGGGGATGGTCTATTACACATGGAAAGTTTATTTGCTGCTACATAATGGGGAGAATGAAGCCCGTCTTGACTTGCATTTTTGTACCCTCATTGGCTGGAGCTCAGCAAATCACTGCTACCCGTATCATTACTCTCACCAATTACATTTGCTTCCCAAAATTCTCTCTGACTCTGTCATTCTCATCCTTCAAGTCCATCCATGATTTATTCACTCCTTTTCATTGTAATCATAATACACAGCTGTTACAGCACTAGTTAATCTTGCCTCGCCCCTGTATCTGGAAATCCCTCAAATTCTTTTCAGTCTCTCATTCCAATTCAAGACCTGGACTTCTCTTTTAATTACCTGCTCTTGTATTTCTCTCCTACTGATTGGTGTCAGATTTTTTTGATTGCTTCAGTGAAATACATTTTTCTTTAACCAGGTACTGTATGTTGTTGCAGAGATGGAGACATGAGAACCTTTGGCTGCAGAACAAGAATACAAGTGCAGCATTCATGAACAGTCAGTGTGCAACTGAATGTGATCAGGAAAATGCTTTATTTTTCTTTCCTTGAAAGAAGTTGCCTGGACTCTTGCTCTGTTGTCTTGGTGCTGTCATTATTTGAATGGACCAAAAACTTGGACAGATCTATAGTTGTATTCAGATTGATCTTAATTGTAGTTCTTGAAGGCATTTGTATCATTGAATAATTGTGCCCCAAGCAATCGAAAACAAGGCTTGCCTTTAGAGTGGTGGTTCTCAAACATTTTTGGGTTATTGCACCCTTGGCTCCCAAACCACAGCTCCAGTATCCCCCCCCCCCCCCCCCCCCCCACACCTGTCCCTTTCTGTCAATTACATTAAATCTATGAAGAATTTTGCTTCAGGCTGGGTGATGGAATCTGGGCCTGCAGCAAGTCGCTGGGGAGTATGGTCTAGGCCCGGAGCCTTTTGCTGCAGCGATGCCTGGGTTCTAGTGCAGGATACGATGCGTAGACATATCAGGGGGGAGAGCAGGTTTCGCTTGCACTCTGTGATATTCATCCCACTCTCTAGGGCACCAGAGCCTTTCACTGTTCCGTCGTTGGGTCAGCCCAGATAGTGAAATGGCGGGGTGTTAGTCGGGACATGAGCTGATTTTGCTCATTCTCTCCATGGTGCTGAGGCTGTGAAGACTGTTCCGGCTGCTATGCTCCATGTCCACTAATATGATGAACTGATAAGCGAGGCTTTGCATCGGAGGCCTCAATTTTGGTTCAGAATGCTGTTATTTATTTCAATTGCTTGCATGATCTGAGCTTTTCTTTCTTTTGCACATCGAGTGTTGGACTTCTTATTTTTATTCTTTTTTTAATTGGGTTCTTTTGGGTTGCTTGCTTTGTGGCAACCTGTGAGCAAGCCAATCTCAATGTTGTACAATTTATATTCTTTGATAAATGAATCTTCTTGATCTTGATGCACGTGAGAAAATAGGAACTGAAAATTCAAAGCAGTGATAAATAATTGTGAAAAATAATTCGGATCTATTTAAACCTAGAAATAAAATCCATTTAGTTACAATAAAAACACATTTCAACAATTTTAGAGCATGTATTAATAGTCCAGCTGTTCACTACTTTGTTTTTTCACCTTTCAGTGAGATGGGTGGACTTGGTGCTGTGATATCAGCTTCACAACATCAGGCTGAGTGTCACTCAGAAGGAGTCTCAGTAATTTGCAGTCTGTTTCGTTGCTTTGAAATAAGCTGGGCAATTGCACTGAAACCTCACTCCACTGAATATGATGTTGGAAAGGCAATAAAGAACATCTTGACCTTTTTCCACAGTGTAGAATAGCGTTCAACGATTTCAAGTTCTAGTTTATTGTGTTTTAATATGTACAACCAAATGAAACAGTGTTCCTCCAAACCATGGTGTACACACAAAATGTATAACACACACAAAGCACATAAGCCAAAGTATGCTATAAATTAATAAAATAGAATTCAAAATACATGCAGCACAGGTAAAGAGGACAGTATACAGTAAACAGCATGCTGACCTCGTGATGAGACCTCGGTGGTGGCAGGCTATTCATTAGTCTCACAGCCTCCTCCCTCCTTGGTGGTACTGGATCAAAGAGATTGTGGTAGGGATCCTCCACAACACTTTGGATCCTTCGTTTGCAGTGCTTCCTGTAAAGCTCACAAATAGTGGAGGAGGGAGACTTGCCAGTTTTTACTATCCTCTGTACGGTCTTGTGGTCCGATGCCTTGCAGCTTCCGTAACCACACAATGATGCAGCCAGACAGGGCGCTGTCAATGGTACTCCTGTAGAAAGATATTAGAATGGGGGCCGGGAGCCTTGCACACCTCATTCTCCTCAGAAAGTTTCGAAACTGCTGTGCCTTCTTGATTCGTGAGGAAGTATTTTTGGTCTAGGTTAGGTCGGCTGATATGTGCACAACAAGGAGCTTCGTGCTCTTCGCTCTCTCCGCAACAGAACCATTTATGTATGATGGAGAGTGGTCAACCCGTGCCTTCCCAAAGTTCATTATCATCTCTTTTGTCCAGTCCACATTGAGACTCAGGCTGCTGTTCCCACACATTTGACAAACCTCTCTATCTTCCCTTTGTAAGCTGACTCATTGTTGCTGATGAAGCCAACCACTGTGGTATCATTAGTGAACTTGATGCGATTTGAGCTGAGTCGGGCAATGTAGTCGTGAGTCAGCAGCACGAACAGCAGTGGGTTGAGCGCACAGTCCCGTGGGGGCACCAGTGCTTAGCGTGATGGAGCTTGAGATGTTGCTGCCAACTCAATCTGACATCAGGAAGTCCAAACTCCAGTTGCAGAGAGGTGTTGAGTCCCAATGAGGACAGTTTACCCATCGGCCTCTGAAGGATGTTGGAGTTAAACGCCAAGCTGAAGTTGATGAAAAGCATCCTGGTGTACGAGGCATTGTTTTCTAGGGACAGGACAGAGTGGAGGGCCGAGGCAATGGCATCATCAGTGTACCGGTTTGAGCGGCAGGCAGACTGGGGAGGCTCCAACATAACCGCTCAAAGCACTTCATGACCGGTAAAGTCAGTGCCACTGGGCAATACTTTTCTTTAAACTTCGGCTTCAGCTCAAAGTCATTTTGTAGTCAGATCAATTCTTCCTTCTTCCTTTTTAATTCCTCTTTACAAGTGTTCAGGAATGGATCTAGTACCCAATCTGGAAGTTGGATTAAGAGAAGATCCTGAAATCTCTCTGACGTGTCTTTATACAGCTTACACTGGTAGACGCAGTATACTTGAAGATCGTCATCGGTATTCTTTGTTTCTTTCTTCCTCTTCATCAATTGGAAATGGTCACGATGACCAATTGTTACACTTAAATAGGGTTAACTTGGACAGAAATGTGGAGATGACTGATTGACTTCGATAAAATTCAAGTAATTTCCTTGCAAATGAAGATTAATATCATTAAACTTTGCAAGTAATTCTCACAAATAAGCAATGTCCTGCCTATATTCTTGAGTTGATTACTGAATGAAACATTTGAATCATCAGATAATTTTACCAGTTTCAAAAAGTGCATAAAAGTGTCCAAGGCAGTTTTCTTTTGAGAGCCATCTGCCTTCTATGTGCAACAGCAAGCGTTCAAGCTGTTCATCATTCTCTATACAAAACTCTCAAAGTAGTCGAGAATTGAGTGCATGGGACATGATTTTATTTATAGCCATGATAACAGTACTTAATGATTTGTGCAACTGATCACTTGGGTATTTTGTGACGGGATATTGTCTGTGAATTACATGATGAATGGTAAATATATAAACGGTACAGCTATTTCCTCAGGAAAGTAATAATCCCACAGCGTTGCCCTGTCATTGAAGGTGCCCCATCTTTTGTACAAACAAGAATGTGGGTGAGCAGAAAGTCATTCTCTTTGAAAAGCTGTTCAACCCGAAATATTGACTCCTCCTTCGTATCAGTTTCTAGTTCCCTTGCAAACAGCAACTCTTGAACAATGCTTTCATCTTTTATGAACTGAGCATAACCAAAAAGCAAAGACTCATTACCTGGTAAAGTTGTTCTGCATTTGAATGAGTCAAATTCTGTTCTGAGTATGATGCAAGATGTGTCTTTCAAATTCTCAGACCTTTCATCTATTTATCTTTAAACAGAGTTGTCGTGGAATTGGTTTAATTACTTGGTCTAGTGACATATGCAAAATCATACCCAGAACCTCCCTGCTGGCAGAATCAGTTCTTCTCCAATTGTATGGGTTTTTCCCAATTTAAATGTTGTATGAAACATGCAAACCTCACTGTTTTGTTAAGTGCTAGCAAACGCATTTTGAAGTGCTTTCCATTTCTGAAAGTTTTCACTTTCAGAAATGAAAAATAAGGCAAGTTCTTTGCTTTGTCAGGGTGTATTCTTTTCAAATGTTCGAGGAACCCGAGAGGTTTCATTGCCTCATTTGTGTGGTGGGGGGGGGGGGGGGGGGAGAAAACCTTTTCCCACAACAAATACCTTGGCTGCTGTATAAATCCATATTTCAGATACCCTGCACTATACTGTCAAACTTTCTGTTCGGCCTACTTCTTCCTTTCTCGTTATGGAATAAATACCAAGCTCTGCGATCAGTGAAGAGGAGAGTTCTTCAGTGCTCAGGAAAAACCTGAATCTCTGCCTGCGGGTACATAATGCAGGGCAGCGCGATATCTTGGTTGGGCCATGGGCTAGAGAAATGCAGTCAAGACTATTCAAAAGGGCAGTTTTTTGAACTTTACTCCATTGAACACCGTACCCTAATTCACAGGAATTGTGTCATTGCATGAATATAGTGTGGGAATCGTAGTGGTGAATGGCTATAATGCCTGGGCTGAGCCTGAACGCAACACAATACCTTCAGTCCAGATTTCTCATGATAGGCCAAATACAGGAGCGTCACATTGCTTTTCAACAACTATAATGAGCTTTGAGTTAAATCTAAGAAAATGGTGGGTTAGCAAGAAATGATCATTGTAATCAATCACAGGCACTGATGAACAAATGCTTGTAAGTAATTCATTTCTTAAATTACGCCTGTAATCCCTCAGCTGCACCCCCTCCACTATCCCCTTAGAAACTCCCACCGTCCCTGGGGGTGTGGGGTTGTGATATACAAATACTTTATTGTCACCAAACAATTGATTCTAGAGCGTACAATCATCACAGTGATATTTGTTTCTGCGCTTCGCGCTCCCTGAAGTACAAATCAAAGTAAATATAATAAAAATTTAAATTATAAATTTAAATATAAATTATAAATCATAATTAGAAAATCGCCCACTTTGGGAGCCACTGCTTCAGAGTATGTTATGTTTGGAGCGTGCCAAATACATGAACAGACACTGGGTTTTTTTTTGAAGAGGTACATCGTTATTACAATGTAGGAACATGACCAAGTAAGTTGGCGCAGGTAATTTATGCGAGCAATCTTGTCCAATTCTCATATGCACATGCTTTTCTGCATCATTCTCCAAGTAATTATATATCATTGTTAAAAAGAATTTCAGGAACAGTTTATATTGTATACAGTCTTTATTATGTTCAGTTTTTAAAGAAAGCTTCAATTTAAATCCTGACTTAAATTGGGAGTCACATCAGCTTAAGAATGTTTGTAAATGCAAGTCTTTTCACGTTAATGAAATTTATTTTGGGTGCGTTATTGGCTCGCCTATAGTTAATCTTGCAAAGTTGATCTCAATCACATGAAGCAGCTTCATTAAAGCAGTGAATCCATGAGTAGCCAAGAATAATTCTTTCACTATTAGCGTCTGTCCCTCATCAGGGTTGTGTTAAGTCAGCCCACCTGACAAATTTTCCTTCTTAGCCTTTATGTAGGCCATTGTGCAATGTCACCAATGCCTTTATACTTCCTCATATTGAGTTTGGTGATTTCCATATGGTGTCAGAGCAGGTTTGAGGTTTGTAAATTCCTTCCCTCTTGCATCCAGCATTTTGTCCAAAACCATTTGAATCAGCATCATCCGTGGGCAAATTATGACAAATGTAACTTCCTGTTTTATATAAAGCCTGACTCAGAGTTGTGTGTTGTGGAGGAATGGGGACAGTGGTAACGGAATGCTGGCAGAAAAAAGTAAAAGAAAATGGAAGCATGCAATGTAGTCTCATAGGTTGTTTGTATATTAAGAGCTTTAGGCCCTTCATCCCCTCAGTTATTTTACTGGATCATTGCCAACTTCTACCTTAACTCAATTTTTTTTTGATTAATATCTGTGAATTTCTTAAAAATCTTTTGACCCCGTTGTGTAAGTTTACGTTTAAGCATGCGTCAGCTTCGTGGGTAAAATATTCCCTCTTTCTACAACCAATATTGTGACACCGCTGCTCAAGCCGCTGTCTTGCAGCACTAGAGGCGCAGGTTTGGTACTGTCTCTGCGGTATTTGTACATTTTCCCTGTAGCTGTTGCTTCGATCATTTTCCATAACCTCCCAAAGATGTGCAAGTTAGTGGATTAATTGCCCCTAGTGTATAGATCAATGGTAAAATGCAGGGGAGTGGATAGAATGGGGAATGGGATCAGTGTAGGATGGGTAGATGGCCACCATGGATTCAATAGGAGGAAGGGCCTGTTTCTGTGCTGCATCTCATTATTACTATAACCGTTCATGTAAGGAAATTGGATTCCTGATACAACACTACATTCCCAATTTCCATTTATCCCATTGATCTTAACATTGTCTCCATCAAGGCAACAAGTTTCTCTGTAACTATTCGTAACCAGCTAGAACTCAACTTAAACTCTTCCTTGTTGTGTGTCAGGTGCTGGAAGCCAGATTGTGCCACTGATTGTCATCCAAGTTCTCTAACCCAGCACGCTGTAGGTGCTGAGTCATTATCTAAACCCAAGATAGTACATTTTTGGATAGGAAACTGGAATACAGGTTAAAAATTTTCAGAGAAGTTCTGAAAATCTGGCACACTCGAAATTTGGCAGCAGATTGGAGGCCATTCATGTTAATACCCCAACACACCTTTTTAATTTTCCTTTTTAGATGATACACATTATAAATTTTCAGTTTAAACTGAGCACAGGAACCAGGGCTTTGGGTAATTCCAATCACCAGTGCTTAACCATTGGGATTTCCAAATGGTTGGACAGGGGATTGCAAGAGATTTAGAGTAATTCCAAAAGCAAATTGCTGCAGACACTGTAATCTGCAATATAAACAGAAAGTGCTGGAAGTTCTCCGATCAGGCTGCAGCTGATGAAAGGTCATCAACCTGAAATGTTTACTTTGGATTCTCCAAAGATGCTGCTGACCTCCTCAGCACCTCCAATGTTTTCTGTTCTTTTTGCCGATCTAATTGAATGGCAGCAGGGTGAAAGGACAGTGTGAGCTACCACTGCGCCCACTTGGGTTAATGTTTTTATCACCCTGCTAGACTGACATCATCCTGCTTTTGAGATAGTATGATTTCTCTGGAGTGTGGTGACCAAAGCTCACCATTTTGCACTCTGGCTGAAAATGCATTCAACAGCCGCAAAATTAACTGCAAATGCTTGCAATCAGGTCTACGTTCCATTAGCTTTTGATTTAGTATATTTTATTTGCTCAGTTGCTTTTATTGATGTATACAGTGACACCGTCCCGTTACTTCCCTACAGTTCTTAATCTCTTACCATTAGAAATGCTATTCAAGTGTTTTATTGATCAAACTAGTCATTTCTGCAAGTATTTATTAATTGGTTAAACACAACTTGCTTTCATGCTGGCTGTCCTGGATTAATCACATTTGATGCAGAATGATTAATTCCAATAGTTTACCAATGGTTATCTATAGTTATTAAAAGGCAATTTCCACATTATAATTTGTATATTGGGTGACAGGGGAAAAGTGCTGCTCTTCCTCACGTAGATCATCAGCCTTATCAGGGCCTTGGGATCTAACCTGTTTTAAGCTGTTCAGAACTGATGGCCTGTATATCTGCTCATGTCCATACTTTATCAGCACATCCAGTGACGTTCAGCGAATTCAGCTGTGAGCTAAATTAGTTGGTCTTGTAGTTCTTTCATTTAAATACTCGTTCATTGCATGATAAAATATGCAATGCAAGCTAGTTCAAATCAGGAAGGGTAATTAAGAGACTTTTCAGTTTGGTCTATGTGAAGAATTTATCCAATGTTTCCCAGAAGCATTAAATTGCTATCTCTACATCGATGCCCTGTATACCCTCTTCCTTACCTTGACCTTATAGTTTTTCTTTTTATGATTAACTTAAAACAGAGCAGCACTTTTATCTGCTGCTTTAAGTTTTTTTTTTAAAAGATCACGTTAATATTGATGGATTTTATTTTAGTGCAGGATATTGTACGAGGGTAATGCAGATCATGCAAGGGCTTCCATTCACAGCTGCAATAAGCAAGTAAAGTAGAAGATTTATCACACTTTGTGGCATTTACCCTGTCTTCTTGATAGGACATTGAATTAATTATGTCTCTGTAAAAGAAAATATTAGTGAAAGCAAAAGAAGCGTTTTATAGTTCTTGCCGCTCATGTCAGAGCCCCGATATGACCTGTGGGAATCTTTGCATAGGGTGGAGATTTCAGATTTTATCCCTATTGATAAGTGTATTTGTGTAATTAACCTTTGATATTATGATTCAGACTGCACTTCCGGATTGTTGCACTGGGTGCAGCCATTGTATTGCTGTTTATCTCTAAATATGAGTTGGGGTATTACCAAATTGTTTTATTGGTGTTTTTTTTCCCCTCTATCAGATTTGCTGGCAAACTCTAGTCCTTTCAGAGGTGATGGTTCAACCTTACATCAGCCAAGAGAGCTGATGTAAAGTTGGCGATCACAGTATGAGAATTGTTGAAGCACAGTCACTAAGAATTCAGATGACACATCCTCGTCCTCGGGTAGCCATAGTTTGGTATTTTTTAAACTACCTAGCTGGGCAACAGTACCATCACTTTATAGCATGATAAATCTCCCAAAGTACTGTGCAACTTTGTGCACCAAGGACCTGCAGAGTGTATCACTAGACTTGCTTTCTATGAGGAATTCTAGATGTGGAAGAAAAAATGTGTTTGTACGTTTATATGTTTAATTGTGAAAATTCTTTTATACACCTTGTGCTCTAGAAAGATGTCAATATTTTATCAATAAGGAAAAATAAGTGCAAAAATGCAAAGGCCAGCATTTTATTGTCCTTGAACTGAGCAGTCTAGCCCAAGATTCTTTAGTGGACCAGAAGTCACTTTTGGTGCATCAACAAGGAGGGGGAATGTTCCTCCCTAATTAGCGACAAGAATTTCTTAGAATTTCAATGGTGCACATTCCAGATTTGTTAGCTGATTTTTAAATTTACTAGCTGCCATGGTGGGATTTGAACTGATCTTACTGGATGATCCGTTCAGACCTCTTGAAATGATGGACTCTCTGGTCGTAAAGGTTCATGCGACCATCACAATTTGGAATGTTTTGTTCTTCATTTGGATGTTGTTGAAATAGGGTATCATTCTCAATGTGACCAATTCTACTTCTGCTTTCCCTCTGCAGTGACAGCTACATCGTACGTGTCAATGCTGTGGTTATGACCAGAGATGACTCTGGATGGTTACCACAGGAAGGAGGTGGGCTCAGTCGAGTTGGTGTCTGTAAAGCCATTCAGCCAGAGGGTACTGGCAGAAGTGAGTTTCTCATCCTTGGAGAACGACTTAAAGACAAACTGGTAAGTCCAGCAGTTTTTGCAAAATGACTGAATAGCTGCACAGGCTGCGTCACAGTCTGGTATGGAGGGGCTCCTGCACAGGACTGAAAGAAGCTGCAGAGGGTTGTAAATCTAGTCAGCTCCATCTTTGAGTACTCACCTACAAAGTACCCAGGACATCTTCAGGGACCAGTGTCTCAGAAAGGCAGCGTCCATTATTAAGGACCTCCAGCACCCAGGGCATGCCCTTTTCTCACTGTTACCATCAGGTAGGAGATACAGAAGCCTGAAGGCACACACTCAGCAATTCAGGAACAGCTTCTTCCCCTCTGCCATCTGATTCCTAAATGGACATTGAACCCTTGGACACTACCTCACTTTTTAAAAAAATATATATTATTTCTGCTTTTTGCACGATTTAAAATCTATTCAATATACGTATACTGTAATTGATTTGCTTATTGTTATTATTTTTTTCTCCTCTATATTATGTATTGTATTGAACTGCTGCTAATTTAACAAATTTCACAACACATGCCGGTGATAATAAATCTGATTCTGATAATTTTTGGCCCCATTGGGATTAAAGATTGTTTAGACTGTCAGCAAAGGCACTACTTTTGACTGTTTTAATGATTGCAACTATATTGGACTTGCACAAATGTTACCCCTTTCTAACTGGTATAGGTTTATTACCATAACTATTAGCTGTGTTCTTGACAGAGCTTTCATGTAATGTGTTAATAGCCACTAGTTTTTTGCTAGTGATCACCAGTTGTCATTTGAAGGTAGTGGAGTTGCTTCTACATAGACCATTGACAATGCAGTATTGGGTATGTGTTGACAAGCTGGAACTGCTGTTGTCATTATAGGTGACATTGTGTCATTTTTCCCCTGTAGGGTTTGTTTTGTAATCTCACAACTCTTAAGTATCACATGCAGTCTTGGCAAGTCTTAATCATGTATACAAAGTTGTAGGAAATAAGGAATGTAGATTTTCCAATCTAGGGGTCAAGTATCTGTTGGATGCTGGGATAGCCGAGACAAATGAAGGATTGCAGAACGAACATTATAAGATGTGGTCTTTCCATTGTAGAAAACATTAATACAGATGTAGAAAATCTGTTGCTGCTGACATTTATTATATAGGTTTGAAGCACATTGGTCTGTTGCAGTTACAGATGGTTGGTCAGTGTGAGTTGGTTGTTATAGGGAACCAGTTGCAATGTAGAGCTGAGAACCAGATCATATCAGCTGTGATCTTTTTTCCTGTAACAGAACAGACTTGAGGTTAATGCTGTGTGGCCTTCTCCTGTTGTGTTCTTATGGCTCTTGAAAAACTTGGACTATTATGCAAGGGATGAGCATAATTTTTCTGCCATTTGTCAGGCATCTTTAGCAGAGGTTTTTAAGCACTCTTGTATGCTACTCCCACAGCCTAACATGTAACTAAAACCAAAGTTCAAAGTAAATTTATTATCGAAGTACATGTATGTCACTATATACATATATACGATTCATATTCTTGTGGGCATACTCAACAAATCCAGAGAATAATAACTATAACAGAATCAACAAAAGACCGCCCAACTAAGGTGTTCAACCAGAGTGGCGAAGACAACAAACTGTGTAAATACAAAAAGAAGAAATAGTAATAATAAATATATAAGCAATATATATTGAGAACATGAGATGAAGAATCCTTGAAAGTGAATCCATTGGGTGTGGGAACATTTCAATGATGAAACAAGTGAATTTGAGTGGTTATCCCTTATGATTCAAGAGCCTGATGGTTGAGGGGTAATAATTGTTCCTCAACCTAGTGGTGAGAGTCCTGAGGCTCCTGTACCATCTTTTCTGATGGCAGTACAGTAGTGAGAAGAGAGCATGACCTGGGTGGTGGTGATCCCTGAAGATGATGCTGCTTTCCTACAACAGTGTTTTGTGTAGATATGCTGAATGGTTGCAAGGAGCTTTATGATGGACTGGGCCCGTAACCAGTTCTTTCTGTTGGATTTTCCATTCAAGGGTGTTGGTATTTCCATAGCAGGCCGTAATGCAGTCAATATGTTCTCCATTACACATCTATCAAAGTTTGTCAAATTTTTAAAAGTCATGCCGAATCTCCGCAAACTCCTAAAACCTGCCGAGCTTTTTTTGTAATTGCACTTTCTTACTGGGTCAAGGACAGGTCCTCCAAAATAATAACACCAAGGAATTTAAAATTCAGGGTCCCGTTAAACCAATGGTGATTGGATGTGCCTAGGTCCTTGCAAAATAAAGTTCTTGACTCTTGGTTTTGGTATCAAAACTATTTTCTTAATCCGTATGTAACACAAAATAACAATTATCTTCATGTGATTATTGACTGTAATCAGTTACGCAGCACGTGCAAGTGGTAATGTACTGGACGTGTCAACATCAAGCATAGTGCTAGTAATTTAATTAAAATCAGTGTTGCACTCCTCAGAATGAATTCCCTGCTTTTATGCATGATGTTGAGTCTTCATGAAATAGAATAATCTATGCCTCCTTAACCACTTTCTCAATCTGCCGTGCTATTTCCACTAATTTGTATGCAAGTGCCAGTAAGGTCACACCATTCCTGCACACCTTTTTGAATAGTGTCCATTGTTCTGTTTTGCCCTTTCTTATTCTTCCAGCCAAAATATATCACCTCACATTTTGGAGTTGGAGGTCCTTAATGAGTACTTGGCTTCACTTTTCACCAGTGAGAGGGACATGGATTGTGAAGGCAGTGTAAAATGAGCTAATGTGTTTGAACATGTTGATGCACTAGAACATTTAAAAAACATTAGGGTAGGCAAGTCCCTGGGGTCAGCCAGGATATGCCCCAGGTAATAGCACAAAGCAAGGGCAGAGATTGCTGCACTCTTGGTGATTATCTCTGCAACAGGAGTTGTACCAGATGATTGGAGGGTGGCAGGTGTTGTTCTTTTGTTCAGGAAAGGGAGTATGGATAACCCTAGGAATTATAGACCAGTGAGTCTCACTTCAGTGGTGGGAAGATTATTGGAGAGGTTCCTTGGAGACGGGATTTATAAGTATTTGGAGAAGCATAGTCTGGTTAGGGATAGTCAGCATGACTTTGTGAGGGGCAGGTTATGCCTCATGAGCCTGGTTGAATTTTTTGAGGATTTGAGTTAGAGCAGTGGGTGTGGTGTATAGGGATTTTAGTAAGGGGTTTGATAACGTCTCCTTGGTAGGCTCAATGAGAAAATCAGGAGCCACAGGGCTCAGGAGAACTTGGCTGCGTGGATAGAGAATTGACTGGCCAATAAAGGCAGAGCATGGTGATGGATGGAGGTTATTCTGCCTGGAAATTGGTGACCAGTGTTGTTCCTCTGGGCACTGTAATGGAACCCGTGTTCTACGTGATTTTTATAAATAAACTTGGGTGAAGAAGTGGAAGAGTGGATTAGTAAGTTTGCAGTTGACGTGAAGGTTGGTGGAAAGTTGTAGGTTACAACGGGACATTGACAGGATGTAAAGCTGGGTTGAGAAGTGGCAGGTGGAGTTCAACCTGGAAAATTGTGAAGTGATTCATTTTGGAAGGTCAAATTTGAAGGCAAGATACAGAGTTAATTGTAGGATTCTTGGCAGTGTGGAGGAATAGAGGGTTCTTGGGTTCCATATTCAGATCCCTCAAAGTTGCTATGTATTTGATAAGGTTGGCCTTCATTAATCAAGGGATTGTTTTCAATTCTAGTCACCTCATTACACTACAGATGTGGATGCTGGACGAGAGGGCATGTCTTATGAAGATAGGTTGTGTGAGTTAGGACTTTTCTCTTTGGAGACTGAGAAGCAACCAATGTGTAAAAAGAAGACAAAACCACAGGAAAAACAATGAATGAATGAATAAATATGGTGGGGAAGGCTTTGCCTGTGTTAGTCTGGGCTGTATCCACCACTTTCTGTAGGTTTTTCCATTCTTGGCCGTTGGTGTTTCCATACGAGATGTGATGCAACTAATCTATAGAAGTTTGATTAAGTTTTAGATGACGTACCCAATCTGAATAAACTTCATAATACCAAAAGCAGAAGCACTGTTCCGTCTTTGTGACGGCATTTGCACGCTGGCCTCAGAATCGATCCTCTGATATGATGATGCCAAGTAACTTAGAGTTACTGACCCTCTCCACCTCTGATCATTTAATGAGGACAGGCTTCTTCCCCCTATAGTGCACCTGAAATCAGCTGTTTGGTTTTGCTGACATTGAGTGAGACCATTCAACCAGGTTTTCAATATTACTCTTATATGCCACCACCTTTCTCCATGGTGGGCTCCTTCAGAAAGTCAAAAGGCATGAGATCCAGGGAAACTTGGCTGCATGGATATAGAATGGGTAGGGTATATCTAAGTTCACCCTAACAAGAACTTGCTGCCCCTGGAATCTTGATGTGACCATTTTAAAAGCCTCCCCCTTGTCAACTGTTCTTTTGCCTTTTAAGTAGTCACCCAGTTAAAATCAGTTAGATCCTGCCTAATGCACTTAAAATTAGTCAAAGTTCAAAGTACATGTAGTATCAAAGTATGTATTCATTACAGCCTTGAGATTCATCTCCTAACAGGCAGCCACAAAACAAAAGAAACCCAAAAGAACCCACTTTAACAAAAACGCCATCAAAGTGCAGAGAAAGAAAACCAATCATGCAAAGAGCATTCTGAATTGAAGTCCACAAAGAAAGTCACTGTCCCAGTCCTCCCCGACTACCACTTCAGTTACTTTGTCACTTGTGTTCCTTAAAATTGTAAGTCCAGCATTGCTCTTTCTTGAGTAGGTTCCTCTTAAATATTGCATGAGGAAACTGTCTCAGATGCACTGCAAAAATTCTGCCCCATCCAGGCCCCCTGCTTTCTGGATGGTCTAGTCAACACTGGGGAAAATTGGAATCTCTCATGGCACTACCCTACCATTCTCACAACTATGCAATTTCTTGACACATCTCCTCAAGTTCCTATTGACAATTTGGGAGTACAAATAGCCCTACCAATCTGGCCATCTTCTTATTTCCAAGTTCTACCCAAATGATCTCTTCATGAACCCTGAAGAATATCTTCTCTATGCCTTCTCTTATCATGGGACACCTTCCATGAAGACCTAGAATATCTTACTAGTTTTTGGCCCCGTCTCGAGTAAGACATTGTCTGCCATGCTGACTGTCCCTAATTGGGCCATGTTTTCACATGTGCTCGTACATCCTGTCCCTATGAAACCTGTCGAACAAGAGGCTCGGTGGTCTGTAATTTCCAGGATTATCTATATTTCTTGAACAGAAGAGCAACAATAGCTATGTTCTAATCGGAGTGAATATTTTCTCTTTGGGATGAAGGGTGAGAGGGGACTTGATAGAGGTACATAAGAAGAGAGGCATAGATAGTGCCTCTTTCCCATGATGGTAAAGGGTAGTACAAGAAGACTGACCTTTAAAGTAATGGGAGGAAAGTATAGAGGGGTGTCAGAGGTACGTTTTTTACACAAGGAGGGAAGTAGATAGAGCACACTGCCAGGGGTGGTAACAGAGGCAGGTACATTACGGATATTTAAGAGACTCTTAGATAGGCACATGAACGAAAGAAAAACAGGGCTATGTGGGAGAAAGAGTTTGATTGTTCTTGGAATGGGCTGGACAAAGAGTTTGTACTGTGACATGCTGCTCTTTATTCTATTTGTCAGTCCTTTAAGGCCTCGCCAATGGCTCAGACACAGTTCTCTATCAAGGCCCAGCAATCTTATCTCTTGCCTTTCTCCAGAACCTGAGATATATCCCATCAGGCCTTGGGGTCTCATCTCCATTAATATCTTGAAGAGGCTCAACGGCACCTTTTTCTTTTCCTCAACATTCCCTATCATTTTTCTCCATCTCCAAGCTTACATTCCCTCAATTCTCGAATGACCCTCTCTCTAGTTATCCCCTTGCTCTTTTTGTAAGTATGAAATGCCATGGGTTTCTTTTTAATCCCACTTGCCAAATACTTTTCATGTTCCCTCCTGGTTCTCCTAATTCCCTTGCATTCTTTTCTGGCTTTGTTCTTCAAAGGTCCTATTGATTTTCGCTTCCCAAACCTTCCTTTTCCTTGACCAAATTTACAAACTCTTCAGTCATCCATATTTCCCTTACCTTGTCATCCTTGTCCTCCTGAGTGGAATACTGGTCCTGTACTCTGTGGAGTTGGTCTTTAAACAACCTCCACATGTTAGGTGTGGACTTCCCCATAAACGTCTTTTCCCAAATAAATCTGCCTATTATTCTCATAATTTTCCCTCCCCTAATTGATACTTAGAATCACTGATACCCATTTCTGGTGACTAGCCCGCTTTAACTTCAGACAACCTTTCTACTACCCCTGTGCTATCTTCTGCTTATCTGATCACTCAAGTGTTTTCCTGGATGTACCAGCTGAATAATAAGTGATGAAAGACTGGTACAGTGGTGCTAGAAAATTTGTGAAACCTTTAGAATTTTCTCTATTTCTGCATAAATAAGACCTTAAAATATGATCAGATCTTCACAAGACCTAAAACTAGGTAACGAGAACTGAATTAAATAAATAACACAAAAAATATTATACTTGTTCATTTATTTACTGAGAAAAATGTGCCAATATTACATGTATTTGTTGGAAAGAGTATGTGAACCTTTGCTTTCTGTAACTGATGTGACCCCCTCACCCCCCTGTACAGCAATAACTTCAACCAAATGTTTCCAGTAACTGTTGAGGAATTTTAGACCATTCCTCCATACAAACCTGTTTCAGTTCATAAATATTTCTGGGATACCTTGCATGAACAGCCCTCTTCAGGTGATATCACGGCATCTCAATTGGGTTAAGAACTGGACTGTTGACATTTAGAACCATACTGTTGACTTACTCTTGTGTTTTGGATCATTGTCCTGTTGCATCATGAAGCTTCGGGTGACGGACTGCTACCCTGACATTCTCCTGTAAAATGTCTTGATACAATTTTGAATTCATTGTTTACTCAACAATTGTAAGCTGTCCAGGCCCTGAGAAACAAAGTAGCCCCAAACCATGATGCTTCTTCCACCATGCTTCACAGTTGGGATGAGGTTTTGTGTTGGTGTGCAGTGTCCTTTTTCCTCAAACGAGCAATGTACATTTCCTACCAAAAAGTTCAACTGTCCATAGAACATTGTCCCAGAAGCATTGTGGAGCATCCAGGTGTTCTTGGCAAACTTGTGGCATGCAGCGATGTTGTTTTTTTGAATAGCAATGGTGTCCTTCCTTGAACACCATTCTTGTTCAGTGTATTGCCTATAGTGGTCACATGAACAGAGACTTCAGCAAGTTCTAGAGATTTCTGCAGGACTTTTGCTGTTACTCTTGGGTTCTTTTTCACCTCGTTCAGCATTGCAGGTTGTGCTCTCGTTGTGATCTTTGCAGGACACCTACTCTTATGGAGAGTAGCAACTGTACTGAGTTTCCTCCATTTGGAGACAATTTTCTCTTAGTGTGCACGCGGGTCTTTAGAAATGCTTCTGTAGCCTTTTCCAGCCTTGTGCATCTCTACAATTCTTCTAAGGTCCTTTGAAAGTTGTTTTGATTGAGACATGGTGCACATAAGGAGATCCTACCTGAGAAGCGCAGGCTCCATCAGCAACCTGACTTTGTGTCTTTATAGGGCAGGGCACCTCTACAACCCACACCTCCAATCTCATCTCATTGACTGGAACTCCTGACTCAAACAGCTTTTGTAGAAGGCATTATCCCAGAGGTCCACATACAGTCGGTCCTCCTTATCCGCGAATTCAACCAACCACGAATCGCGAAAACCCGGAAGTGCTCTTCCAGCACTCGTTGTTCGAGCATGTACAGACTTTTTTTCTTGTTATTATTCCCTAAACAATGCAGTATAACAACTGTTTTACATAGCATTTACATTGTATTAGCTGTTATAAGTAATCTAGAGATGACTTAAAGGGAGATGTGCGTGGGTTATCGTGGATCGGGATAAAAAAAAATCGAAAGTTCTCTTACGAAGTAAGTCGGAACAGGTACATCCGGTATTATTTAGTGTCAGTTAGTCAAACGTTTGCATTCATATATAGTATATATTTTACCTTTCTGTATATATAGAACACTTAAGAACGTATGTTTCAGCGCCGGGCTTCGGAAGTTCCCGAGTTCGATCCAGTGACAGGTCGCTATCAAGTGCGCTCTCCACTGTGGCTGGTTGATGTGGAGGATCAAAACCCCAAAACCCAATAATTAAACCACTACATTGCTTAGTAATAATCATAGTTGTTCAGTCATTGGGGCAGGGCCTTTCACATGCTCCATTAAAATTGTTCCGACTAGCCTAACACTTTTCCAATGACCGATGGCGTTTCACCTCTTTCCGATCGCTTTATTACTTCCACCTTATTTTCAATCGCGATCGTGATTATTTTCATGAACCGAAACATCACAGATTCAGAGCTACGCTGGGTCCTAATGCCCACCGCTCTGAACATGTTAAATAAAGTCCAGGGATTCGCTGGGTCCTAAAGACCACCGGACTGATTCAGGTTAAATAAGGGACTTGAGCATCTGCGATTCTTGGTATCCGCGGGGGGGGTCTTGGAATCGATCCACCGCGGATAAGGAGGGCTGACTGTACTTTTTTGAACCTAGATTGTGATAGTTTAAATGCTATACACAGTATTGATGAGAAGTACAGTTGTCTGTGTGTTATTAGTTTAAGCAGATTGTGTATGTCTATTATTGTAACTTAGATGAAAATCAGACCACAGTTTATGAGTGGTTAATGCAGAAACCAGGTAACTGTGAAGGGCTCACAAACTTTTTCTTGCAACTGTACATCGTGACTAAACCTGTTGTACATGAACTGCTGACTCCAGCATCACAGTATGTGGCACCGATATCACCTTTGTAAAAAGAGACCATTTTTTTAGCATGGTAAGTCAGATGAAGCATTCAGATTGTTGGAATTGGGCAGTAAAATGAAAGTAGATTTGTTTCGGTCTTTGTTCTTTTGGCACTGCAGAGTTTTTTTCTATTGTGACTGTAATTGTCCTCCTATTTTCTTTTATAAGATTGTACTGGAATGTTTCTTGAAGAAAGACCTGGTGTATACTAAACCGACACCCACGTTTCACCATTGGATGGTTGACAACAGAAAGTTCGGACTTACGTTTCACAGTCCTGCTGATGCGCGAGCGTTTGATCGAGGAGTGAGGAAAGCAATTGAGGATCTGACAGAAGGTACTAATTTGTTACTTTTCCAATGTCATGAGTAACATCTTGTTGACTGTCATCCCAAATGTAAGCTTTAAGTCTTGGACTTCTGCATGACACATGCAGAAGTTCAGCACTTGCAGATTTAGAAAGCTGTTCCACAACAGGGTACGGGGGCAGAGCCCAGTTTTGCCAGATTACCTCTGCATCATGATCTGAAATCTCAACTGAGACTGCAGGCTGTGCAAAAGTATGTGGCTTTTGTGGCCATCGTTGATAATTCTTATCATTTTTAAGTATTTAAGGTTTTTAATGTTTTTGAATCTTGAAATATCAAAATTCAATCAGTACTTTTACACCCATCTAAGTCCATCTCAAGCCTTGCCATCTCTGGGGCTGAGCTCAGAGCCCCTATGCCTCTATCCACTTTGTCACCAGGGCGTTCAACCAACAGATAATGGCTGAGGATCAAAATATCAAATCCAGCACCAGTCCCATATTTTATTAGCAGAGATTCCTTCTCTTCTGCATCTACTTCAAAGTGTTGGAGTGATAAACAAACCAATGTCAGCATCCTCTCCCAGGCCATAATTAAAATTCTTCAGCTCCAGCAGGTGAGCTGTATCCTCCAAATGCCCAAAACCAGAAATCTGAAACTGACATCTGAACCAGGCTTTGTCGGGCAAAGGATTATCAGGCGAACTGAGGGAAAGGATTCAAGAGATTTTTAAAGCCTCCTTGGAGAAAATGTAGCTTCCCCACTGACGTGGGAATTCCCCCTCCATGATTCCTGAAAATGGGAGAGGCAACATTCCAGATCATGGGGGCCTTCAAGAGTACATAGATGACCAGCGATACAAGCAGAAAGAATACATCACCTCCCATATTACCTTCCCAACCTGCCCATGAACCATCCCCTGGGATCATAGAGTCTGGGACACTATGTTGATTCCATCAGCCACTAGAAGCATCTAATCTGAAAGAGAAGAACTCATCCTCTATCCCAGTTGACTGTCAGAGGCAAAAACTTGCATTTTTTTCCCCCAAATGATATATCTTGGGGTGGGGGAAGGAATAGAAGCTATACTGGTGTCTAACTTCTGTTAGACTTCATGGGGCACTGTGTAAAGTTCCTGAATTATTTCACCCTATCAGGGTAGAATAAACAGTTGGGTTTCTTCTCTTGGAGGTTAGGCTGTGTGATGACTTATTGTGCAGACATGAACAGTGTTTCCACTGGTACTCCTAGTCACTTAGCAAGTAGTTCTAGGAGGTAGATACATGCCCGGAAGTTGCTCTCATCTCAGAAACTTCTTCAGATTTAAGAGGATATTGGAAGGAGAATTTGGCTGGATGTTTCATGGTTGTGGCCAAGCAGTTTGTTTTGTTTCTATCTTAATGTTTGTATGACAACTTCTGGGAGCACGAAACAACTTTCCAACCTGTAGATCTAAACTGAAAAGAATTAATTGCATTCCTTGCTTGGACATTAGTAGATCATCTGGGTTGTAATGACTTTCTGGCAATTTTCCATTTAGTTCTGTTGCTGGCTCACATGACTAGGTTTGGAATCTCGAGGCTTTCAGATGTCTGACAGGCCTTGACGCGTGCTCTCTACTACTTGACTGAAATATTTCT
This sequence comes from Hemitrygon akajei, assembly GCF_048418815.1. Lineage (NCBI taxonomy): Eukaryota > Metazoa > Chordata > Chondrichthyes > Myliobatiformes > Dasyatidae > Hemitrygon > Hemitrygon akajei. The sequence goes on along the minus strand of NC_133130.1, from coordinate 73,548,086 downwards.
AATAATGTTTATTGCTTGGAAGGGAACTTGTTCGAGAGTCTTGTATTTATTTTTTCTTCTCTTATCTGTTTTCATGCACATCCCCTTCCCCAACAATACTAGGATCAACCACATCATCTTCAACAATTCAGAATGAAGTGGAGGTTGGTGACGATGATGTTTTTACAGTAAGTACAGACTGGCTACTTTTCCACAGTTGTAATAACTTGCTGAATGTTCTTTAACATTTAAAATTGAATTTAATGGAATTAACTGCTTGGAAGTGTTCAGGATACCTTGAGACAGAACACCTTGTAGTACAGCAAGTATTCTTGGTGTTTCCTGGGATTGAGAAATGTGAAAAAGCATTATCAAGGTTTTGATAGCAACTGAAACTCGTGACAGATTTGAGAAGCACCAAATCTTTTGGCATCTATGGATAGAAGACAGAAGTTCAGCTCTGAGTTGGATGTTGTTTATAGTTACACTCTTTAGCTCTTCAATCCAGTGTTGATTGGTGGATCTAATGTTGAACTCTCTGGATGGCTTCTATCATTGTGGAGACAAGAATTAGTTTATCATTGTGAGTCTTCTCTGAACATAATGTGAATGTTAAGATATCTTTGAAAGTTGACTTGTGAAAGTTGGTCATTCAAATGAGTTGCTGCCTTGTTGGTTTTTAAACAGGAGTGGATAAGTTCTCTACCTCTCATCAGTACAACTTTTGATATTTGTCTGTCTTCATACTATGTGAATAATAGCTTTTCACAATGAGTAAACGAGTTACACAGCAGATGTGTGGCTTGCTGTTTATTTAAAGTTGAATTCCGGATGCATGCATCCTTATGAGACAGAATGTCCATCCATAGAGATCAAAGTTAACATGCATTATGACTAATAAAAATCAGTAAAACAATCCCTTTTAGCAGGCTGCCTCTAGCAGAATAATTTTAATGTGTTCTCTCTTGGCTGTGAATTTATAGTCATAGAATACTGTAAATTTTGAAGTATGCTGTGTCAGCTAGCTCTAAAGTCTGCCTAGAACTAATTGTGATGAGAGGATCTGTAAACAAAAAAGTAAATTGGAAAAGATGCTGGTCTTGGGGGATTAAGATTTATTGAACATTTTAGAGTCATAGACTGATATGGAGCAGAACAGGATCTTCAGCCCAACTTGACTATGCAACCAATGTGCCCACTGGAACTCGTCTCATTTGTGCGTGTTTGGCCAAAGTTATATTTATTTACAGATGCAGTGCAGTAACAGCCCTTCCTGCCCAATGAGCCTGCGTGGTCTAATTACGTCCATGTGTGGTAACCCGTGTGTCTTTGGACTGTGGGAAGAAACTCGAGCAGTCACTGGGAGAACAAACAAACCGCTCGCAGACAGCGGCAGGAATTAAACCTAGGTTGCTGGTGCTATAACGCATGAGGCTAAACGCTAGGCTGAAATGCCACTGCCGTCTGTGCCTCTCAGCCTTGCCCATCCTCGTACCATTCTAAATGTCTTTTGAATGTATCTGCCTCTGGCAGTTTGTTCCATATACCCAGCACACTCTGTGTGGACTAACCTGCCCCTTGAGTCTTTAAATCGTAAGCCAGTAGATTCCCCTAAAATGAGAGACTGTGACAATCCACCTACCCTAGACTCATGATTTTGTAAATCCCTATAAAGGCGTTTAAGGTGCAACACCGCGATAGTTTAATGTCATGTGTACGGGTAATCTATGTGCAGATGCAATAAAAAACGTGCTTGCCACAGTACCACAGGCATAGAGCAGAATTCAGTAGAAAAGCATAAAATAAACATGAATTTTATAGTTTTAATAAAAACACAATTTGAACAAAAAGTCAATTTAAGTGCAAAGGCATGAAAATGGTCATAACACTGCTAACTGTAGTGATTAGGGTTGTGCCAATTGGTTCAAGACCAAATGACTGAGTGATGGTAGCTGTGAAGAGATGCCGAGGCCTGGATGGTGGGGAACCTGCCTTGAGCAATGTCTCCTATAGATACTACCAGTGGTGGTGGGGGATATTCTTGTACATTTGAATTATCGTACCAGACCATGATGCAACCAGTCATGATACTTTCTACAATTCATCTGTAGAATGTGCATATGAACTAAATCGCAAGTTACTGAGTAATCCTAAAAATAGTAACTGAAAATATTTTGAGGAACACGAAAATTCAAAATGAAATTCATTCAACATAATGCAAGTCAATTCCATACTTGAATTGAGATTTAATTCCACGTAATACTTGTAGTCAGATCCTCTTTGGTATTGCTTCTCTGGATTGTTATGACTTAGTGTTATCAGAAAGCAGCTTCAGTTCCTGTTAAGCATTTAGATGTAGGGACAATTTTTCAAAGCATATATTGGCCTTGCTAGCTATTATGGTTAAAGACCTGTCCAAATAATGCTAATACTCAAAAGGGTTATATGCAACAATGACCAGTTACACAAAGTTGTGTTATATTCTCTTGTGCTTAGAGAGGTTGGGTACTTCAGATGAGGTGTAGAAAATGCAATGCCTTTAGCAGGGTGGATAAAGAAATGAATTGACTTGGAGAGAATTTGGGAAGCGCTTTGTTGCTTAAAGGCCAGTAACTGTGAATGTCATGTCTTAAAATCCACACATCCTGATCCAAACTGTTGCCAAAACCTTAATTGATCGAACCTTTTAAGAATGACTTTTGAGTGCCTCTTGCAAATGTTACTGCTGGGAGTAGTCTTCTTTCAGAAGGCCTGAACACAGCAACCCTGGTATTCCTCTCAACGTGTCTATCTTGTCTCGTATACTTGTGCAAATGCCTTCCTACGCACCGTTGAAGTCAGTGGTAACAAAGCGTTATCAGCTTGCTTAATGTGAAAAGTGAGTAAAATATAGTTTGTTTTGAGTAGGCAATGGGTTAGTTTGAGTTTGGGGTCCGTGTGCATGCTGCACAACAGGCAGATTGTGTTTTCCAGAAGCATCTCAGCCCCATAAAGCTGTTTGTTTTGTGTTCCTTGTTTTAAGCCACAAGGCTTTTGTAGAATTTCACTTCAACGGTTCCTCGTAATCTTTTCCTTCACCACTTTCACAAGCTTGCCTCAGTGTCTTAAAAGTTGATAATACCTTTATTACTTCAGCAGTGCATTCTTCACATACAGCACCTGCCACCTGGTGCATGTCGTGGCTGTGCTGTCGGACACCTCTGCACTGCATGTAAGGCTTCCCTGCTTCCTGCAAGATGGATCGATTTTTTTAAAAAAAAGTTAGTTTAAATTTTCTGAATTCATTTTCCTGAGGAGCTCCATTGCAGACTGTAAGGTGCATATCAAAAACTGATGGGCATCTGTATTTTCATTCAGATTACATTTAAGAATTGAGGCGTAACTTGTGTAATTGAATGTAATTTGTACACAGCCTTCAACCATTTTCTATCTGACGTGGATCTTTTTCCTATTGTAAATGTAGTTAGTTTGCTTAATCCTGTAGTGGAAGAATGCTCATAAAGCCTTGCTTGTAGAGTTAAACTTTTAACATTATTCCTTCATAACTACTCGAGGCTCATGTCCCGATGCATGTTTACCAGATTGCTCTGAGTCTTGGCATTTCATTCACTTACAATCTTTTGTCACCAGTCTACAAGGGGAGTAACAGGAGGTTGGGTTAAAAGGTCATTTCCTGTGCTCTTCAGTCAAACTATCATTAGCAGCTGCTTCCCGACCACCTGCCAACGTGATTTATTAGAGCAGTGGTTAAGAGGAGGCACACTCAGTATTTCACCTAGCCCCCCCCCCTCCCCCGTTAGTTGTAAACTGTTCAGGAATGTTTGGATTTTTATGCTTTTTTTAAAAAAAAAGAGACTTCCATTTTTCTCACACGCACTCACCTGCTCACCCACCCACCCAGACTAACACTAACTGGCGTAGCTTATTTTGTTTCACATTGCACCCATAGCCCAGTGATACATTGAAGGGTCAAAGAAACAGTTGCTTTCACTCTGTCGGTACTGACTGATGAATGTGGCTGAAGGAGGAAAGGAAGTGACCCTTCTTTATAAAAAAAAAATGCTTGTATGGAGCGGAATAATTGCGGACGGCAGCAATACCGATGTAGATTTGGAGCTCGAGGGCAAGAAGGGTGCATGGCTGATGTATTATCATGACTAAACAAAACTATATATACTCCCACATCTATTCAAGCTGTCATTTGGAATTAATAGTGTGGCTGCTACATAATCACCAGTTATTGAAGTGAAATGCTCTGTGGCATTTCCTCTATAAATTCATATTCTTCAGCAATGAAGGCATGGTTGACTTCAACACTGGAACTTTTAACATTCAGTACTGCAGCTGGCTGTGAAAGTATTATTTGACTACAGATGGTAATTATGAAATGTTTCTCCGATGCTTTCAAATCAACAGCTTCGCTTTTATAAACTGTTCCTGCTAATGTTTTATCCTGTCAGTTCAGTTCTTTGTCTAATCTTTACTCTTTCACTTGCTGTTTGTTGCTTGTGCTGCTGTTGAAAGAGATCCAAAGGAGGCCCAGCAACCAACCCTGCTCTCTCCCGGAGTGAATAACTGGACGTTGTGCAGTTGCCTCCCCATGATCCAGCATTCCACCAATGCTTTTACATTTTTGTTCCTTGTTTAGATTTTCTGAGTATTTCCTGTTTGGTCCTAAAAGCAGCTTTTTCTTTAAATAACCACTAGAAAGCCTGATGTCATTGAAATTTTGTTGGTGAGCTCGCTCCCACTCCCTCTTTATCTGAGCACAGTTAGAAATCGTACATTTGACCTGCCATTTCCTTCCACCTCTACAGAGCAGCCTGCATCCGGACTTCAATCACTATCCTTGTGTTCTGATCTCTCGCCTCGTATTGGGGTTGCTCTTGTGCAAAGCCTTGTATATCTTCCCTATGTACTAACCTACTCAAAGTCAGTTGCCCATCTTCAACTTTGCACCAGATTTTGCCAAGTTTATCTTCAGTCTTTGTTTCAGCACTTTTTTTTTTAATTCCCCCCAAATCCTCATGCTTTGGTTCCTCTTTGTCCTTGGCCAGCCCTCTGCCTGCCTCCTCCAAGTTCACATGGTCTTGTATACAATTACTTTCTGACACTAGCTGCATCACAGCTTGCCTTTGCTTGCTTCTGGGAACAGGCTTTTCCATAGTGTCGTCCCAGCTTGCTTAAAAACTCCCTGCTTTAAACTCGTGGCCTCCCCACTTCCTGTTTCGCATTCTACAAACTTCACTAAACCATTTTTTTTGACCAAGTATTTTGATTAGATTTCCTAACACATGCACCAAGGCAGAATATGTATTCCTTTCTGTTTTCCTGTACCCATCGATTCAGTGATTATTTGCCAGGTGTTTTATTGTAGCTTGTCTGCTGTATATCTAAGTAATTTTGTCATGATGGCCACTTTTTAATGTGGGTTTTTGTATTTAATGAGATTGTTTGTGGATCCCTGAGCAGCTGCAGCACATTCTGAAAGCAGAAAGAGAATGCAGTTTTGCTCCGTCTCCTGGATATAAACATCAGTAGGCTAAAGAAAATATGATGCAGACATATCTTAAGGAAACAAGAGAAAGATGAAGGAGCCTAGGGTTCTAATTCCTTTAAGGTCCTTAAAGACTTATTTCGTAGAAATGGAAAATAGTTCAGCAGAATGTGTGAGTAGAATGATGGTGCAACAGTGTTAAATCTTAGAGATATTTGGAATAGTTCTGGGAGAGTGGAATTTTCCCAGGACAAATGGGTTGTAAAATGTGACCCATGTCGTTATAGACCAGGTTTGGGGTGGGCTTAAACCTGCTTGGCATTCGAGTACAAAGTTGGACACGGATTCGGAGGAAATCGAAAGCAGAGAATTAGTGGAGGTTGAGATGGTGGAGTAACTGAAGGGAAGGGTGCATACCATTCAAGTATAATCCATGTATAATGAGTATAATACAACAGATCCGTGCATACACTCACGTATATTTTGATAAATCAGTCATGGTTTAGAGGTACATGAATGACAGTTTCATGTTCTTGGTTCCAGGATAGTCTGGTGTAATGAAAGAAGCAACATGGAAGCTGAAGGAGTTGTCAAATATTGGTCAAGAAACCGCATGTGAAAAGGGGTGACTCATCAAATGCAGCTTTGTGGATTAAATTTTTAAAGTTAAATGCATTGCAGGATGTATACTACAGATAATTATGCACTGGGAGCAGATAGGTAGACGTGTATCTCACAAGTGCTGAGGAATAAGATATGTAATGGTGGCAGGCAAGCTCTCTAGGCTGCATTCAGATGGGTTTTTTGTATTAAAGAGCTCAAAAGGTAGGATGAATTTACACATCGAGATTATTTCTGGGGAATGAAGTTGGGCAGGCATTAGGAATATCAGTAGGGGAGCATAATTTGGTTAAATTTAACCTAGTCATGGAAAAAATTGGGAATAGGCTGGTTTTATATGGTTGAAAAGTGATTTAGCAAATGTGGGATGGATAAAGCTCCTGAAGGCAAATTGGACTGAAAGCCATTGGAGACATTTAAGGAGATTTGAGGAATTAATCTTGCCACGAAGGAAAAGGCGGGATTGTCAAGGTTTAATGAGGTATGGTTCAAGAATGAAAGGAAACCCATGTTGGTACAGCAGAAAGCCTTGCAGGTGTGGTTAGTGTGGAAGTGGAACTGAAAAGAATATTAAGAAAGCCTAGTAGGGTTATGGAAAAATAATGGCAAGTAAAATCAAAGAATATCCGAAGATATTTTGTTAGTGCATCATGGGTGAGATGAAAGATGAGGGACAATTAGAAACCAAAAGCACAATCTTCTGTGTGGAGGTGGAGGATGTGGGGAAGTGTTCTAATGAATACCTCATGGCCGTCTTCACGAAAGAGGAGGTTTGATGCCACTGTTGTTAAGGAGGGGAAAATTGAAATACTGCATGGGCTAAGCCATGATAAAAGGGGAAAGTAGTAAGAGAGTTAGCATCTTTTGAAAGGGGGGGGGGGGTAAATTTCCATGCCATATGAAATAACTATTCTGTCAAAAGCAAGTGAGGTATTTTAAACATTGGCCATCATTTCACAGGCTCTGCCACAGCAGCAATAGCATACAATGGGAAGGCTGATCATGATTAATGTTTGTAAAAACAAACCAGAACGGTAGGCATGTTCTGTTAAATTTGGTCGTGGTATATTATTGGAATGACTTGGACACACATTTGTCAAGGACAATCGGCATGAATTTAAAGCGTGCATCTATGCCATGGACACCTACCATTAACCAAGGGGTCTGTAGACCCCAGGGGGGGAACCCCCGATTTAAAGGAAGGCATTGTCTAACTACTAGTTTTCTGAGGCACAGTAAGTGGAAAGGACAGTGCATTAGATGTAGTGTACATGGATTTTAATAGAACTGTACAGTGCAGGGACCGTCCCTGCAGCCTACAATATCTGTCTGCCGATTTAAACTAATTCCATCAGTCTGCATGTGGTCTATATTCCTCCATTCCCTGTCTGCTCATATCTGCCGAAATGTCCCTTACAGATCATTGTGGTATCTGCTTCCACCACTTTTAGGCAGTGTGTTCCAGGCTGACTTGCCTCACCCCCCTCCCCACACCTTAAACTTGTGCTCTCTAATATTTGACATTTTCTCCTTCTGAAGAAGACCATCACCCTATCTATGCCTCTGAAAATTTTGTATACTTTTGTCAGGTCATCCCCTCGGCTTCTGATGCTCCAAGGGGATAAAAAATCCAAGTGTGTTCAACCTCTTCTGGCAGGTAATCCAGGCAATATCTTCGTGAACCTCTTCTATGTCCTTTCCAAAACCTCCCCATTCATTTTTGTAATGTGGCATCCAGAACTACACTCAGTGTACCAAATTTAGCCTCATCAAAGTTTTGTGCAACTGCAGTGTGAGATCCTGAATTTTATAGTCAGCACCCCATCTGAAGCCAGGCACACCTTTGCCACTGTATCATCTTGTGTTGTCACTTTCAGGCAGCTGTGGGCTTGACCCCGAGGTACCACTGTGTAAATCTTAGGGATCTTGCTAGTTACTGTACACTTTTCTCTTGCATTTAACCTTCCAATGTGCAACGTCTTGTGCTTGTCTGGATTAAGCTCCGTATGCCATTTCTGTGGTCTATTTCCTGCTGAATCCTTGCTATCCATTTCAAATTTACTGATGGTCCATCTGCATTTTCGTCCAAGTTATTAGATCACAAAGACCAGAGGTCCCAGCACTCCTCCTTGAGGGAACACTGTTTGTCACAGACCTCTCGTCAGAATGACGCCCATCCACCACTACCCTTTGTCTTCTAGTCAGATCAATTTTGAATCTAATCTACCAAGACTCCATGGCGCCCATGTGCCAGTTTTGGCAAAGCTTAGACAAACTACTATTTGGCAGGCTGATCAAAATTAAAAGGCCATTGATCCAAAATGGGCTGAGTGACAGTGAATCGGGAGGGTGAGTGTGTTTGGTGTTTGTACAGGAAGTAGAATCACGCATGAAATAATTTGAGCTTTCTTGTATCAAGATACAAAATGTAGGTACAGGATGCCATTGAATAAATATTGGCCACGTGGTTCATGGTGAGGAGAAAAGCTTTGGGCTGCAGAAAGGAAATGGTTTAGTGAGGTGAGAAAATGGCACAGGTAATTTGACTTTTTTAAAAAGGGGGTATTTTGGGGGGTACTTGCAGCAAGGTAAAGAGCTGTGCAGTTTATGAGAGGAACAGGGCTACCTTGGAGATGTCTACTTGCCTATCTATCAGTGGCAGCACAGATTATTCAGATTGAAAAGGGCATGTGGGATGTTTTTGGTGGAGACAATACAAGAACAGGAAGAATATGCTGGAACTGTTTACAGCACCAGTTAGACCACAGGTTACAAACCACATCCAGTCTAATCGGAGCAGTACAGGAAGGAGGGTGCAAGGAAAATGTATGAACGTGTTGCCGAGACTTGGAAATTTCACCCTGGGGGTAAGATTGAATAAGCTATGATTGCTTTACTTGGAGCAAATGAAGCTAAAGGATTTCATTGAGAGGTCTTGGCAAAAAGGGTCAAAGGCTTAAAGGCCGGGGGGGTGGGGGAGGTGGTGGTGACACAGATTTGAAGCATTTGATAGTGGTAATTGAGGGAAGATGGGCTGAGTGGGAAGATAATTTGCCCAAAGAGTGGTAAAAGTCTGGGACTTGCAGATTAAAAGAGTGATGAAGACACAAAGGTCACACCATTGAATAACACTTGTATGTGGGCAAGAGTCATGACCTGTGATCTTCTGACCTGTTACTGCCAGTTGGGACTGCGTTAGGTGGCTTCTTTCCCATAGATGGAGACCGTCTGCCTTGATACGTATGTAAGGCACTTTTAATTTTTGTCTTCAAATGTACTCGCCTCATATCAGAATAGTGCCAGTTATGTAAATTGTGAAAAGGCCCCGCACAGTTTCAAAATAATTTTCATTAAAGGTAAGTAGAAGGTGAATAGACTTGGGGTTACATGACTTATTTCTGCTTCCTTTGCTTTTCATTTTAATACCATCTTGGATACATTTCAGATTTATGAGACTGTTACGGTGCGTGGTTACTTTTGAGTCCTGTATCCAAAATCCGTTCCCAGTATAGACATGGCAGCTTGGTGACCCTGTCACATTGACAAATATTTAAATAGCAGAGTGGAGATTTGTCTCCACCAAAAGAAATGTAAGGAGTTTCTTTCCTCCATTAGCCAGCAGGTCACCCTGAGGCAATGTGTAGCACCTCCCCGCCCCCCCCCCCGCCAACCCCCACCAAAACCAGGGTTACATGAAGCCATGAGCGCAGGTAGTGGATGGTCATATGAACAGCTGGTGCAGATCGCAAGTCCTGGTTATGTGACCACTGATGCCAGGCAGACAATGGTGTAGGCAATCATGATGATGAGGACTGACAGCCATTGATCTGTGTCCCCCACAGTACAAAACAGAGAGGCCCTTACCCCTACACGTGTTCCTCTCTCTCAGGTTTTTGGTTGATATTTTAAAAGGAATAGTCAAGATTATTTTGAACTATTGTGATTAAAAAAGTTTTATTCCCACTACCCTAAATTTCATAAAGATTGACAAAAAGCTAATCAAAATAAATATCAAACACGAGGAAATCTGCAGATGCTGGAAATTCAAACAACACACACAAAATGCTGGTGGAACACAGCAGGCCAGGCAGCATCTATAAGGAGAAGCACTGTCGACGTTTCGGGCCGAGACCCTTCGTCAGGACGACCTGACAAAGGGTGTCGGCCCGAAACATCGACAGTGCTTCTCCTTATAGATGCTGCCTGGCCTGCTGTGTTCCAAAATAATTATGTTTGTTTAGTTGCTTGATTATGGCCTTCTGTGTTTTGACTACGTGTTGAAATATGGCACAGTTGATTGCCAGGGCTTGTGGTTGACTTGAGCAAAAAGAAAGCAGGCTTGGTTCTCATTATGCAGAAATACACACAGCATATGGTTGTGGACGTATAACTCAATGTGCTGTATGTCTGTGGGTGTGCTTTCCTTCTCTCACGCACACTCACTCTGAGTCGGCTGGGCTTTTTTCAGCAGTTGAAGATAATTGCGCAATATCACTTTCTTCCACAAGACAGAGAAAGGTCGCCTTCACCAGTCTGCATGAAGTTATGGGGATATTGTAGTTTGCAATTCCAAAAAAAAAATTGTCCCTCTTCCTTTGACGCGGTAGAGAATGTACAAATCATTTAGCTTTGGCCCGAGCCGCAGAGCCGGCTGACACAGCTTGTAAACATCATTTTGTTTGGGAAAGAGACAGAATTGGCAAATGCACAATAAGATGATTGACAACTTCCTCCTAGGCCAGAATGGATTAGGGAATCCTAACACAGCACTCTGAGCAAAGCCTGGGAATTTGCTGGAAGGAAGTAATGTCTGAAAGCTTTGCCTGGGCCCAGAGCAAGCAGGAGTTTAAAAACAGCTCCGTGCTTTCACTGTCTGTTGCTGCCATCTGTCACAATGGTGACAGGAAGAGTTGACACGGAACTGGTGAAGGGCAAAATGCATTCTGACACTGCTGATTTGAAAACAGAAATGAGCATATGCAAATTGTATTTAAGGCTACAATAGTCATACCATTAATGTTGCATAGTTCTCTTCACTCGAGGAAATGTATGATTGTTTCTACTTTACCAATCCAAATGAGTCCTTTCATGCAAATAGCATGTTAAATGCGCATTCAGTAGAAGTTTTGGATTTCTTTTTAGTTAAGTAAAAGGTGTAAAACACAAGCTTGTTACCAAAATATCGTAAGAAGAGCCTGAACACAATGTGTCCAACATGCTTGTGCTGGTTCTCTAGTCCATACGACATGGGAGAATCAGGCCATTCATCCCATCAAGACTGTTCCACCATTCCATGACTTGATGATTATCCCTCTCCACCCCATTCCCCCACCTTCTCCCTGACTTCTAATACCCTTACTAATCAAGAACCTATCAACCTCTGCTTTAAATTTACCCAATGATTCGGCCTGTGGCAATGAATTGCACAGGTTCACCATCCTTTGGCTAAGGAAACTCCTCCATAGCTCTCTTTTAAAGGGACATCCTGCTATTCTGAGGTTGTGTCCTCCGATCTTGAACTTCACTTTCAGAAACACTATATGTAGGCCTATCAGTATTTAAGCAACGCACACAAAAAGCTGGAGGAACTCAGCAGACCAGGCAGCATCTCTGGGGGAAAAAGTACAGTCGACGTTTTGGGCTGAGACCCTTCAGCAGGACTTGCGGGTTTAGTGAAATCTCTTCTCAATATTCAACAGTTTTCAATGAATCTCCCCCACTCCAGCAAGTACAGGCACAGGGCCATCAAACACTCATCATACCTTAACCATTTCATTTCCAGGATCATTCAGGGAACAGTCAAATAATCAACCTCTGCACTCTTTTTCCCGGAGTCAGGAATTTTTGCCTCCAAGTGCTTGCCTAGTTCCATATTAAAAGTTGCCATTGAATCTGCTTTCACCATTTAAAGCACTGCGTTCCAGATCCTAACAACTTGACACATAAGATTTTATTTCCTATTGACTCTACTCTTTTTTTTGCTGATTATTTTTGAGAAGTAGTAAGTTTGCTTGTCACCATAGCCTTCCAAGTTCAAAGTGAATTTATTATTAAAGTACATGTGTGTCACCATGTACAACCTGAGAATCACTTTCTTGTGGGGATCACAAACAAGAAACACAGAGGAATCAATGAAAGACCTCGCCCAACAGGGCAGATGAATGACCAAAGTGCAATAGACAAGAAACTCTACAAGTACAAAAAAAATTAAGTAATAAATATTGACAACATGAGATGTATAGTTCTTGAAAGTGAGTTCATAGGTGTGGGGGCAGTACAGTAATCTTCAGAATGATTTTGTATTTCCACTTGGTGTAGTAGAAGCAAACACTTTGGAACCAGCAGTTTAAACATCCAATATCACTCGAGCCTGGTAACTCGGGTTTATGCAGCCTGTGGTAAATGTATTATTTTACACAATAAAACATTTAAATGTTTGCACTGTGATTGTGGATCAAAACAAATTTATAGGTTATCCATTACTATAATAACTGCATTGCAGCAAAATTAACAAGCCTTGGAATAGGATTTAATGTCTGCCTGTCTGTGAGCCAGCACTGATGGCCCATATGGTCTGCTATGAAACAATCTGAGAAAAATATTGTTAATATATTTGGAAGGGAATGTAAGTGATCATTAGTGGTTTAAGATGTGTATGTTGCTCAGGATATACAGTAGGTTATGATCCAGTGACCCGAGTTCAGTCATGTTCTCTGATGTTGCCTGTGGAATCTGCAAGTTCTCAGTGTGACCCTGTGGATTTCTCTGGCTACTCCAGTTCCCTCCCACATCCCAAAGTGCTGACCGACTAACCTGCTGCTCTAAGATTACTCCTGGTGAAGAGAAATCATAAAAACATTATCAAAAGGAAGTTGGTCTGTGAGCCAGTGGGCTACACAATTGGAGGAATTGGACTGGAGGGGTTTCTCTGCTGGGAGCTAGTGTGGACTTGATAGACGAATGGCCACCTCCTGTGACGTAGCAGTTAACATTTTAGCTGTTAAAAGCTTTCACATTGGACTTCAAAATTCCAAAGCGCACACATCTGCACAGAGCCATTTAAAAACTGGTGACAAGATGCACAAGAAACATCGGATTAAAAGAGGAACTGAAGTTATTTCATAGCAGTTAGCACAATGCTGTAACATCTCGGGGCGTCAGAGTTCAGTCCCTGCGTCCTCTAAGAAATTTGTGCGTTCTCCCAGTGACCGCGTGGGTTTACTCCGGGTGTTCCTGCTTCCTCCCACAGTCCAAAAAAGATATACCGGGTAGATTAATTGATCATTGTAAATTGTCCCATGATTAGATAAGGGTTAAATCAGGGCAGTGGGCCGGAAGAGCCTATTCTGCACTGTATCTCTGAACAGAATAGAGTATTGCTAATTATCGAACCAGTGCTGTCTCTCAGCCAGTTCACACTCTGAGCTGAGATGTTAATTCTCTCCCATAAGATGCATATCGACCTCCAGGGTACTTCCAGAATTGTGTACAGTATTTATTTCAGATTTCTAGCTGTTGCAGGGTTTTGGTTTTCAATTTTTATTACTATATAGCCTTTAGAGTTTTGGGGGGGACCAAATCCATGGCAATCAGTTAGTATTTATTTAGTGTGGCCTAAGCTCAGCAGCTGAGAAACGTGGCCATCACCATAGAGAAACAAACGTCACTGACAAAGCTGGTTCAAGTGAAGCCATTTCAGAATGCTTTTTGGGTCTATGGTGCTTTTTCAGAAAGATCTTTATTGTTTAAATGCAGCTGATTCCTAGGCATAAATTTAGTCCAAATTGTATTTTTGTATATGTGCTAACTTAAATAGCTAACGCTGATTAAAATAAGGATCAGAATCTTATACTGCTATATTAATGCAAAGTCTTCTGGGTACTCTGATTTTAAAGAAATCATACCGTAAACATATTTTGTATTGAATGTGTATTGTTCCCTAATAATGTTAAACTGTTAAAAGTTCACCCTTGTATTTTGTACTGTATGGTACTTTTCCTGCTGTGGGTCTGACCTATGTAATTTTATCGCCTTTCAAATTTTGGTAATTTCCATTCTAGAAACTTAAAAGAAAATTCTGCATATGCTGGAAATCTGAAATAAAATCATATTCTGCAGCTTGGACAGGATCACTTACCATTTCAGGTCAGTCCTGAAAGATCATTGACCCAAAACATTAACCCCACTTCAAGTTGCTTTAACTTTGGTAACCGAGAATATTGATTTGAATGCACCAAATCTACCCAAGGCTAAGATCTTCAGGATTTTCACTGACCATACAATTGCGCCTCCTTTCAGCCTTGTTTGTCACTAGTTAATGCAGATGACAGACATAACTACCACAGGTATAATCTGCGTGCAGCTGCTTCAGTAATTCTGAAGTGTGTTTAGCTTCCTGCCCTGTACTTTTCATTTATCTCACTACACAGTGGTGCTAGAAAGTTTGTGAATTCTGTAGAACTTTCTTTATTTCTGGATAAATATGACCTAAAATAAATCAGATCATCACACAACTCCTAAAACTAGATAAAGAGAACACAAATAACACAGAAGTCATACTTGTTCATTTAATTTTTTTTGAGAAAATGATCCAATATCAAATGCATTTGTTGGAAAAAGTACTTGAACCTCTGGGGTAATGCCTTCTACAAAAGCTATTTGGAGTCAGGTGTTCCAGTCAATGAGATGAGATTGGAGGTGTGGGTTGTAGAGGTGCCCTGCCCTATTAAAAGACACACAAAGTTAGGTTATTAACATAGCCTGCTTTTCTCAAGAAATTCTGTTTGATTGAGGCACCATGCCTCAATCAAACCAACTTTCAAAGGGCTTAGAAGAATTGTAGAGATGCATGAAGCTGGAAAAGGCTACAAGAGCATTTTGAAAGACCTGGGTGTTCATCAGTCCACACTAAGAGAAATTGTCTACAGATGGAGGAAACTCAGTACTGTTGCTACTCTCCCTAGGAGTGGGCGTCCTCCAAAGATCACAATGCTGAAGGAGGTGAAAAAGAACCCACAGGTAACAGCAAAAGACCTGCAGAAATCTCTAGAACTTACTAAAGTCTCTGTTCATGTGTCCTCTGCAAGAAAAACACTGAGCAAGAATGATGTCCATGAAAGGGCACTGGAGGAAACCAGCTCTCCAAAAAAAAACATTGCTGCACGTCTCAAATTTGCAAAAGACCACCTGGATGTTCCACAATGCCTCTGGGACAATGTGCTGTGGACAGATGTGACAAAAGTTGAACTTTTTGGCAGAAATGCCATTTACTATGTTTAGAGGAAAACGGGCACTGTACACCAACACCAAAACCTCATCCCAACTGTGAAGCATGGTGGAAGGAGCATCATGGCTTGGGGTTGCTTTGATGCCTCAGGGACTGGACAGTCGTTGAGGGAACAATGAATTCAAAATTGTATCAAGACATTTTACAGGAGAATGTCAGGGTAGCGGTCCATCACTTGAAGCTTAATAGAAGTTGGATAATGCAACAAGGCAATGATCCAAAAGATGAGTAAATCAACAACAGAATGGTTTAAAAAGAAGAAAACTTGTGTTTTCAAATGGCCGAGTTAAACTCATACCCTTAATCCAATAGAAATGTTGTGGAAGGACCTGAAGCAAGCAGTTCATGCAAGGAAGCCTGCCAGAATCCTGGAGTTGAAGCAGTTTTGTAAGGAGCAATGGCCGAAGATTCCTCCAAGCCGATGTGCAGGACTGATCAACAGTTACCAGAAACGTTTGGTTAAAGTTATTGTACAAGGGGGTCACACCAGTTATGGAAAGCAAAGGTTCACATACGTTTTCCAACAAGTACATGTAATATTAGATAATTTTTCTCAATAAATGAACGTATAATGGGGTTTTTTTGTGCTATTCACTAAATCTCTATTTAGTTTTAGGATAGTGTGAAGATCTGATCACATTTTAGGTCATATTTATGAAGAAATAGAGACAAATCTACAGGGTTTACAAATTTTCTGGAACCACTGTGCATGCAAAGTTACACTAATGAATGCTTGAAAGGACTTCAAAGCTTTAAACAATAATTTGATTATCTACAACCATTCAGCTTCTTCAATGTCTTTTAACTATAGTCAATCAAATTTTCTTTCACGATTAATTTAAGATTATGAATGTGGCCAATCTGATTATCTTTGAAATTCTCTATGGTGGCTGGAGGGTTTCTGCTATTGGTCAGGACAAATTGAAGTAAGTCTTTATGGGCGTCGTTCTCCTTATTTACTTCTGCCATATGCAGTGAATTGAATTGACTTTATTACTTACATCCTTCATATGCATGTGAGAATTTTTTTGCAATGAAAGTAAAAGTATGAAGTTCTTACATTTTGACTTGCCGCTGTTCTGACCCCCCTCATCATTATGTGCCATGTCATATGACATGGGCAATCATGGTGTCCATTGGCAAATTTTTCTGCAGAAGTGGTTTGCCATTGCCTTCCCCTGGGCAGAGTTTGTACAAGACGGGTAACCCCACCCATTATCAATACCCTTCAGAGGCTGTCTGCCTGGCATCAGTGGTTGCATAACCAGGACTTGTGATATGCACCAGCTGCTCTTAATGACCATCCATTATATGCCCCCCCCCCCCCAGTGGCTTCACATGCCCCTGATTGGGGGAAGATGGGCTAAGTAGGTTCTACGTGCCTAAGGATGACCTGCAGGCTAGTTGGAGGTGCCTTACACCTCCTTTGGTAGAAATGTATTTGCACCCCACCACCTCCATCCATGCCCCTCCCCGAATCCCTCGCCTTACACGTTTGCTCCTGTGGTGCTGCATTGAAGTGGCTTTTTGTGCTGAAGCCTCTGGAATAAGTTCTAAACCACAGCCTTCCCTTGTGGATCTGCTCTTCACCGAGCCACAGATATGACAGGTTGACCCTCCAGGTTTCAGGTCTTGCATTTTCTCAGCATTTGCCATTTGAAATGCAGTATAACAAAGCTATAAACATCGTAAATGCAGAAAGATGGCAGAATCTTTGCTCCCCATCCAGGAAGTTAGGCAGTTAACAATTCCCACATGGTCCTTTCTTGAAATGCTGACTGAGCTGCTGGGCGTTTCCTGCAATACTTCCATTGTCTACCATTGGTCTCACCTCAGAGAATAAGGTCATCTCTCCACTGCAAAAGTGAAGGGAGTGTTACAGCTTTTGTAAGTGACAGCATTTGCTTGGTACATTAAACTAGTGACCCATCTGGGAAGAAAGTCTTAAAAAACTTAAACAGGCTAACCAACATCTGTGGGCTTGGTGTCTAAACCCACCATCACGATGGAGAGGATGAGAGAAATACTGGGAGTATGTAGTAGAATTGGGGAGGGCGAGCAAGACAGGAAGGGAGAAGCTAACCAAGTGGAGAGCACCAGATGAGTGGATGGGGTTTCAACCAAAGAAGTTGACAATTCCTCCCCCACACCATTCCCCCCACCCCACCCAATGCTGCTTGACCTGCTGAGTTCCTTCAGATTGTTGCTTATTGCACATACCTTTAGGTTCCAATCTAGAGCAACAGCATCTGAATCGGGTTTAATATCACTGGCATATTTTGTAAAAATCTGTTGTCTTTGCAGCAGCAACACAATGCAATACATAAGAGGGGAAAAAATGTGAATTACAGTAAGTACATTAAATAGTTAAATTAGAAGTGCAAAAATAAAAATAAAGAGGTAGTGTTCATGGGCTCAATGTCCGTTCAGAAATTGGGTGGCAGAGGGGAAGAAGCTCTTCCTGAATTGTTGAGGCTCCTGTATCTCCCCTCTGGTAACGATGAGAAGAGGGCAGGTCCTGGGTGATGGGGATTCTTACTGATGGATGCCACTTTTCTGAGGCATCGCTCTTTGAAGATGTCCTAGATACTCGGGAGGCTAGTGCCCATGATGGAGCTGACTTTCAATTTCTTTCCATTTGTGTTTGTACTCCATGGATGTTGTGGTGCTGTGGGAATGGGAAGGAAGTTTAAAATGATACACAGAATAGTTTTACCAGAATACTGCCTGGACTGAAACTTTGCAGTTATGAGGAGAGCTGGAATAGGATAAGTCTGTTTCCTTTGGAGTGAAGGAGACTGAAGGTCATAGAAAATGGATAGGGAGCAGACTTTCCCATCAATGGAGGAATCTGAAAACAATCATTCAGCTTTAATGTGAAGAAGGAGAATTGGAATTCTGAAGAGAAAGCTCTTCAGTAAGAGAATGGCTGCTGGGTTCTGGAATGAACTGCCTGAGAGGAAGCAGGTACACTCTCAACATTCAAAGTATCTGCAAGCACTTGAATCGTCAAGGCTACCGGGCAGGTGCAAAATGGAATCCATGTAGATGGGTGTAAACAGGGCACACTGGCCTTCACCTTGCAGAGACATTTGATCATACTTTCCTCAGACTCCAGCAGGCTACTGTCATCTGGACCATTACAGATATCATCAGGACATCTCCCATCTATAGCCTCCATCCAATGGCTGTTTTAATTCCTACCTAAAATCCACCAGCAGGGCAGGCCCAGTAGACTCTATGTTTCTGCCTGCTTTTGCTTAACGGAACTTCTCCCTTTATACCTTGACTCTATCCTGTCTGTCTGTCCAGTCCCTTCTACCTACGTCCAGCACTCCTTTCATGCCCTACACCATATTGATAACTTCCAATTCCCAGGTCCCAATAATCTCACCTTCACCCTGGATGTCAAATTTCTATCAACTCCACCCTCCATCAGTAAGGTTGTTAAGATCCTCTGCTGTTCTGAGGAGTAAAGACCCAGCCAGTTGTCTTCCATTAACACGCTGATCAGCCTGGCAAACTTGTTCTTATCATCAAGAAATCCTATATAGGCTCCTCCCACATTCTACAAATCAAAGGTGCAGCCATGGGCTCCAGTCTGACTCTTTGTTGCTAAGTGGAACAGTTCTTGTAGGACTTGGGGTGAAGGGGGTTCACCCACCCCAAACTAGTTCCACCAGGCTATTATCTTTTTTATCTGGTTCCACCTAGCAACCTTTCTCTATTCTGTCCCTCCCGTTCCAAATGTCTGAGCTTCTCCTCTTGCCCCCACCTATGCCAGTTTTCATCTGTCACTTAACTGCCATCTCAAAATTATCCCCTCCTCTACCTCCTGGTTCCATCTATCCATCAGCTTCCAACTCCCTCTCCCCCCCCCCCCCCCCCAACAGCCTTTGTCACCCCTCCCCACCAGACATTTCTTAATACTGGCTATTTTCACTGTATTCCCTTCGTCTTGGCCTGAAACATCGATCACCCCTTCGCTTACACACAAGCTGCTCGATCTGCTGAGTTCCTCTTTGTTCATTCCAGTACAGGTGGTTGGCTGGTGCACGCTGAATGGTGTGTTTCTGTGCAGCAGCATTATCCCTGGGGCTTGGCCAATATTTATCCTGCTGCAGGTATCAATGAGGGGCTTATCTGCTCACTGCCGCAAATAACAATGTAATAACCTGCTGCGCCCACGCTGGTGGCTGCAAGTGACGGTGATTCAGGGCGATGCACTGAATGGAAGGCCTTCAGCAAATGGCACAGTCTCAACCGTCCCGTGCATTCCTGCTCAGGCTTCTGTCACCATCAGAAAGCCTCTAAAACGTAGCATTTTCTGAATCCACTTGTTCAGCTTATTGTCACAGCCACTGAATGTTCTCAAAGTTGGTTCTGCTTGCAGTTCTGGCCCTCTTGGAACTCTGAGACCCTCAATAAGTCATCGTGCTAATTTAAACTAACCTAGTTTATTCTGTATCTCTCAGACGAATCTTTCCCATGACGTCCGTTGAAGTGTGTTTTGAATTGGAAAAACAGCGTAGAGGGCAGGTGTCAGTGCTATAAAAAGGTTTGGATATATATATAGCACCATTCACAACCTCAGGACTTCCCAATCTGCCTCTCAGACAACTTTTAGTGTGGTTGACAGTGGAATGAATGCTGGCGAGAACAGCAGGGGGAACTCCCTTGCACTTCAAAAGTGATCAGTGAATCTTTCATGTCCATCCCAGGGAGAGGATAGTGGCTTGGGTTTAAGGTCTCAATGTAAGTACTGTGTCTCCAGCAGTGCAGCACTCCCTCAACACAGCAGATGGGCCAGCCTCAGATTTACTGCTTTGGTCTCTGCTCTGGAGCTTCATTCAGTCCATGAACTTTGAGCCAGGGGTGTCAGGAAGCAGGTAGACCCAGTCTGCAAATCGTGATATGGTCACATTCACACTTAAATGTTCTATCTGTCAGGGATAGGGGGATATATGTGGGGGTGGGGAGAGTGCAGGCCAGGGCTGAGTCTTGCATTCTGTGGAAGCTGATGAGATTTAAGTAATGACAAATATACTTAAATTGTTGAAAATAGAAAGTTTAAATTTAGACACATGCCTTATTCACTTGGTCTGGCCACATGCTCGTTTCCTCATTTGAAGATTAAGAGAAAGTTTTATCAGGAGTGATCCCCCCCCCATGCTACTGATGAGGAATGCACAGCTAGGTCAGGAATGCTGTCCATGCCCGACTAGCTGCAGTCTGCCCAGGAACAGCTAATAACATTTTCACATGGAAACTAGTGTCCTGCTCTCTCCATTGCCTTCCTGTGCCTGCACTGCTTTCTCTGATAGCGGCACAAACCCTGTTTGCTTATTTTTGCCTAAATTTAATGGTTTGATCGCTTGATTTAACTGGAGGTTATCTCCAAAACACCAGGCTCTTGGGAGTCCATGTTCAGACATACAGGGGCAGAGTGAAGCGCCCTCTAGAGACCATGGTATTTCCAGTGCTGTGCTGTTCCTATTCATTTCATACCGACGCAGAGTTTATCTGCTTAAACTGGGCTGTCTTCTCTCCGTGGCCCCAGAGATGCTGTGTTATTCAGCGTTTCTCCTCTGTGGAAACTGCCCGACACTTCTGCTAGCTTTGATTTTAAGAAAACAATTCTTGCCCACACTTGTAGCAGCAAATGCAAGCTGAATCAACAAAAACTATTCAGCTCATTTGTTTCCTGTTTGTTGTGATTAATTAGCCATGCCAAAGGGACTAAATGAGCCTCGATTCTTTGTTCTGAGTGTTAAAGGACGCAGTCACTTTCCTGTTGGTGTTTGAGGAAGCCAGAAGAACGTAGTCACCCTCAGCTCTACTGCTTCCCATGTCTCTGACCTGCCACTTATATCCTGCTTGGAGCTGGACAACTTTTGGCTTCATCTTGTTTAGATTGTGAATCATCCTTACGAAAAGAAGTTTTCCTGTGTATTTATGCTTCTGTATATTGAGGCAAATTAGAATGTGGGGATTAGTTCTGCACTGAAGCTGCACAGCCCAGGTAGATTGCACTGGCCCATAAAATATAGAGCATCCTTCAGGGCACGTTGTGGCTGGGGAGAGGTGCTTTCTCGCTATCTCTGATTTTGGGATTGGTGCAGCAGACTTCAGGATTATCCAAGCCTCGGCCACTGCACTTTGAAGGAAAATGTCATCTCCCGCGATTAAAGCTGTGTGGGGTGGGGGTGGTGTCAAGTGGGCTGTTGTCAGAGGTGGTTTGGGGTTGGGGGTGTGCATTTGGCTAGCTCACATTTGGTACCTACCTGCCGTGGGGTAGGAATGGGGGTTAGGATGTCTTTGGGGCTGTGATCAGTGGGAGCTAACTGGGAAGAGGCTCAAAGGAAACAAGTATTGAGGCTTGTGCTCCCAAGTGAAAGCTAGGTTGCTGATGAGAACAACTGTGTCTAATTTCCCCAGCAATTGGAAAAGGATCAGTCAGGGACCATTTGGTTTTTTGTGTCTCTCGTGTCAGAAAGTAACCGAAATTTCAAAGGCACTAAACAACTAATTACTATCCCGTCATAATTTGGGGAGGGGGGGAGGACATTTATTTTCAATCACAGTGCTTACAAAAAGTGATCAAATTTCTAGACAGTTTAACGTATTTGGATTTTGTCATAAATATGTTGCTTTGGGCATCCTCATCCCTCGCCTAATGGGAGCACTTCACATATTCTGCTGGTGATTCTACAGGGAAAAGGCAGGAATTCGGGGCAGAACTAGGACAGGAATGGCTCCCCAGTTGAAATATCTGAAAGAGTGGCTGATGCTGATGAAAACTCAACATGGACACAGCTTAGTGTCTCGGGTTGGAGGGTAGGAAGTGGTGTGCACCTCCGGATAATCGGAGCCATGGAGAGCGGTTAACACTCTGTCTCGCATGCACGGCACTTTGACAAGATGTTCTAGACTATTGGATGTTTTTCCTACCAACAAACCAGCATGCTTTTAACTTGATTTTTAACTTTGCCAATGCAAAGGGGTGCGAGGGAAGAAGGGCACCAGTAACTTTCTGGGGACTGGAAGCAAAAAGCATTGCCTGGAAGTCAGATTGACTAAACCATTAATGTTTCTGATTGGGTGAACAGGAGGTTATTGGATTTTTACTGTAATTGTTTTGTTCCTTGTGGGACAACCTCTACAACATATTTTTCTTTGGCTTAATAAAAATGTGCGATGGCTGGAGACTGTCAGGATATGTGGGAGCGTTGTTCCTTCATCAGTGTGACCACATTGGAAAGTAATTCCATCACTTTGAGTCCTTCATTAATATGGATTATAGATTATTTCCTTGAAGGTAGCTGTCCAAAGTTGCAATTATATTTGTGAATGTGAGCAAGAGAGATCTATTCCTTTTTGCAGTGACTTTTGAACAGGATTGATGCCTGAACAGGAAATGTTTGCATTATTTACGATGTGCGTTATTTGTCCTGACAAACGAGAAAGATTGGTTATCTGAAGTAGTTGAATTCAATATGGAGCCCTGAGGGCTGCCTTTCATTGCATTCAGTAGCAGTGTAGCAGGCATGCCTGCCCATTCTCAGTGGTTCCAGCTACATTTGTTTATGCACCTGGGATTGAACACTTGAATTAAGGCAGACTTTGAAAACTCAGAGCAGAGATGATTTTCAATATTTAACTCTGGTCCAAATGCCTAATTGTTTTTGAAGCCAATTTAAGGTTGCATTGCTAAGTGGAGTATCTATTTCTTCTAATAAATTTGAAGAAAATGGCTGGAGCACAGCATCATCTAGTGACTCCTGGCTGGGTATCTGCACTTCGAGGATTATAAAATGTTATAGTGCCTTGCTCCATTGTAACTGGGCTCACTCTATGAAAGAGCTTTGTCTTTCAGTTCCTGTTCCTTTCCCCCGTGTCGTGCAAATTGTCCTTTAATTATTTAAACCTTTGTTACTGAGCAGTTATTGAATCAGGTGGTGACGTGGAGTCAGAGAGAGTTGATCACAGAAATAGTTCCTTTGGCCCACTGAGTCTGGAACATTTAAAAAAAAACATTTACACTATTCTTACATTAATCCCACTTTTTACTTCACTCCACATTCTCATCAGCTCATGCCGAATTCTATCACTCGCACGCTTGCAGCAATTTGCTACAGCCAACTAACCAGCCCACCCACGTGTCTTTGTGACTGGAGAGGAAACCAGAGGGCGTGCAAACTCCACACAGATAGCGCCAGAGGCTGGGATTGAACTGACCCTCTGGATATGTCTAGTCAGCAGCTCTACTTCAAAGACCTAACATCTCACTGCCTTTTAAGAAAAGCAATTTCTCGTCTTGGACATGCTCGCTTCTCATTACTGCCATCAGGGAGGAGGTACAGGAGCCTGAGGACCCACACTCAAAAACTTTGGAACAGTTTCTTCTCCTTCATCAGATTTCTGGGTGGTCCTTGAGCCAATGGAACACCACCTCACTAACTTTTTGTTTGCCTTGCTCTGTACCCTTGCTTAAAAACAACAAATTTCACGACATATGTCAGTGATAATAAACCTGACTCTGATTCTGGTATCTCAGTTAAACCCGTGGTAACAGACTGTGTGCACACACATCTACCTGTATGCTACTTGTGAGATGCCAAGCTTCGAAGTACAATCCAGAGTGGGGGGAGAAGCAGCCGTTCAGTGCAGTGAAAGGACTTGGATTTTAAATGCGATCAAAGCAAAACAAAATTCTTTTTAAAATGTATTGCCAATGCTGCTTGGTGCATGTATATCTCCGGCCATAGCCACCCATATGTCCAGCCATGTTGAACATCTACCATTATGACGAACGTGGTTTGTGGTGGAGCATATTTTTGGTGAATTGCAAAATGCTGAAATTGAGCCTGTCTTGATCACTAAACTGCTGATTTTTAAGCTCAATGCTTTCCTGCTCAAACCAGCCAAATATTGCTATGAATTTCAGAGTTATTCACTTTGATAATAAATGAACCTTTAAGCCTTTGAATATCCATCGCTACTTGTTTAATAGCTGTATTGCACCATTCATAAAGTTGTGAAATGGCATCATAGAAATGAGATACATTTCCCCCAGGAGAGCCTTCAGTGCTGTTTCAGAAATTACTTGTATACAGACTACTGAGATTGAACAGGCTGTAGTTACTTTTGGCACTGTCAGTTCGGAGCATATCAGAGTAGAGAAAGGAGATGATATCAAGAGTTACATTGGCTTCATCTCAATTAGGTTCATTTTTGAGCAGGTCAGGACCAGGAAATTTGGGTCAGAGTAACATGAGATGGAGATGAGTGTGACTAATGTATTCATTTCAGAGGAACAAGATAAATTGTTCAGAGATGGGGGACTTTGATTTTCAGTATTTTCATCATCAGACTGTTATATTTTAAACATCATCAACTGCACTCACTTGCAGCTTTAACATAGTGAAGGATATCACATCACTGTCAGAATATTGATGTTGGGCCATGCAAGGACGTATGGGGCAGATGGCCAGAAGCCAATCTAAACGCTCCAAGACCCAGCCCCTGGAACTGTTTGCACTCTTAATGGAGTAAATAGTAAGCATTTTACTGTCTAGTTATTTGTTCAAAATTGATCAGCTTTTGGGGCAATTATTGAAACCCTATCAAAGCTGAAGAGCAGCTTACTGACAACTGCCCCAGGCCCGTGAAGTTGTGGTGGCTGGACCAGGCCCGTGACGTTGTGGTGGCTGGCCCAGGCCCGTGACGTTGTGGTGGCTGGACCAGGCCCGTGACATTGCTCTGAAAAGCTGCCTCCATCTTCAAGGACCTCCACCACCCAGGACATGCCCTCTTCTCGTTGAAAGAGCCTGAAAGCACACATTCAGAGATTCAGGAACAGCTTCTTCCCCTCTGCCATCCGATTCCTAAATGGACATTGAACCCTTGAACATTACCTCACTAATTTTTTTTTTGTACTACTTATTTTAATTGAACTATTTAATATACATATGCTTACTATATTCAGTTTTGTTTATTTATCATGCATTGCTGTGTCTGCTGCCGCAAAGTTAACAAATTCCACAGCATATGCCAGAGATATTAAACTTGATTCAGATTCTGATAATATTGTCATCTGCCCCGACCCACAATATTGCTATCTGAGGAATAGTCCCAAATATTAATCTGCGATGTGTGAAAAGCAGTAGTTACGTGGGCCTTTTTGATTTAAGCAGTTGCTGTACCTGACATTCCTTTGCTTCTACTGAGAAAGAAAAAGTGCCTGTGAGAGAGAGTGTATGTGTGAGGGGGGGGGGGGGGGGGGGCAGTGTGTGTGTGTTGCGGTTGAGATGAAATCAAAACATTGAAGAAGTATCTGTAGCTTCCCTGGGGAAATTGCTGGTATTTTTGCAACGGAAGTTTAAGCACATGCAAAGTTCACAATTCTATTTTTTTTTCATTTTTAAGAAAATTATAATATTGGCTTTTAAGACAATTCTAGACCTTTGCCTAAATGTCACTTTAATCATACTGCAATGTTTAACCTCCTTCAAATTTCAGAGGTCGTCTTTCAACTCCTCCCCTAATCATGGCCTCTCATTGATTTTCCCCTTTCCTGTACACATTGAGGTTTCTCCTTGCCATCGTCACAACCTTTTATTTAGCTGCTGTACCCTTCCCACCTACTGCCACCCATTCAAGTTTGCCACCTCAAGTAATCAGCACTCCAAGCATCTCTAAACCGCTTCTCCCTCACCCCTTCCCACTTCCTCTGCAGATAATTCAATGGCCTTCTCTTCCCAGCCTCATCCCCTCCAATTCTGACTAACTTTCTCAGCCCCATTCAGCTTGCTGTTTTCCACTCTTCGTTCCAAGCTGGTGGTACTTGTTACTGCTCCCTTCCATCTCCCCACTTGAGGCTAAAGTTGCCTTACTTTAAATTCCTTTTTCAGGAACTCTAGTTCTGTGAACCATCTTCATGGCAACATAGTTAATATCATTAAGCATTGGACAAGTCGCTCTCATGTGTTTACTACAGAAAGAAGTCCTGTATTTGTAATTTGCCTGCACGGTTTAAACTATTAACCAACTTCATGACAGCAGTGAAAAGTATGGAAGGTTTGCTGCTGTGCGTTTTTGACTTTGCTTGTTGGCTTCTAATTAAAACACTGAAGTTCTGACAGTCAGTGAAATCAAATCAAATTTCCATTTATTGTTCAGAATATTGATTTTTTTTAAAAATCTTATTGAGATACAGCATGTAGTAGGCCCCTCTGGGCCTTCAAGCTGTGCCACCCAACAGCTCCCAACTTAACCCTAGTCTAATCGTAGGACAATTTACAATGACCAGTTAACCTACCAACCAATACGTCTTTGGACAGTGGGAGGTATCTGGAGCACGTGGGGAAAACCTACATGATCACGGGGAGGACATGCAAACTCCTCACAGACAGCAGTGGGAATATCAGGTGATCAAGTTTGTGAATGGAGACTCCATGCCTGCAATTTACCACAAACCACTATTTTTTTAAAAAATATTTAGTTTTAACCCTCTGCTTGATGTCGAGATGTGCACTTAATTTATCCATTTTGCAAAGATATGAAGATTTTTAAGAAATCTTTAGAGTTATTCGGTTTATTTTCAGATTGTAAATATATTTCGTTATTCCAGCCACTCTCCTGTGTTCCAGCTGAATGATTGTTTGTGGATTATTTAATTTTTCTTAATTTGATTTCTTCTTTCAAATTAATCAAATGTATTGATTATCATTCTTAACTACTGCTAATCAGAGTCCTCTTGAAACCTAAGATTGTTTAAACAGCTGGATGAGAATGTTACCCTGTTCTGTTAGTTTAAGGTGAATCTATTATCAAAGTGTACAGATGCTCACCCTGTACAACCCTGGATTCGTTTTCTTGAGGGCATATCCAATAAATCCATAGTGATAACCAGAACAGAATCAATGGAAGATCGTACCAACTTTGGTATTGTGTGCAAAAGACAACTGTGCAAATACAAAAAGAAGTAATGATAAATGTTTGAGAACCTGAGGTGAAGAGTGCATGAAAGTGAATCCAGGCACATTTCACATGGGGGGGAAGTGAAATTATCCCCTTTGGTTTAAGAGCCTGACTGTTGAGGGGTAATAACTGTTCCTGAACCTGATGGTGTGAGTCCTGAGGCTCCTGTACCACTTTCCTGATGCCTTTGCCCATGATGGACTGGGCTGTATCTGCTACTGTTTAAGGGCATTCATGTTTTCATACCCGGCTGTGATGCAGCCAGTCAGTGTACTCTCCACTACACATCTATAGAAGTTTGTCAAAGTTTTAGATGTCATGCTGAGTCTTTTCAAACTCCTAAGGAAGTAGAGGCACTGCTGTGCTTTCTTCGTAATTGCACTTGCACGCTGGGCCCAGGACAGGTCCTCTAAAATAATAACAGAGGAATTTGAAGTTGCTGACCCTCTCCACGTCTGATCCTCCGATGAGGACTGGCTCATAGTCCTCTGGTTTCCTCCTCCGGAAGTCAATGTCAGCTACTTGGTCTTGCTGACATTAAGAGGTTGCTGGTAAGGCTCCACTCAGCCAGATCTTCAATCTCCCTCCTAAATGCTGATTCATCACCACCTTTGACTCAACCTACAACAGTGCTGCCACCAGCAAACTTGAATAATAAATCATATTTTTAATTAGAAGTCATTCAGATAAAAGGTGAACGTATTATGACTTGAAATTGAGGCATTCCTTCGATGTCTAAACACCTGATGCAGGCAAAAATAATTGGCCCAATTCAGGAAAAACCTTTTGTGGTAATGCTTGTTCACATGTTGCATTGATGCTCGTAAAAGGTATCTTAAATACAAGACTGTTTTAATAGCATTCCGAAAGCTTTTCTCTTTAATTTCCCCCTCAGTCTCAACCTTCTCATTGCAATATGCTGGAACTGTGCTTTGCTCCATAATGTGTTAATATCAGTGTGAGTCATAGACATAAACACTCAGCTTTATCTTGCCTTTTACCTCTCTAGTGACTTCCAAGGAAGCAGCCACACCTGGAATGGGTCAGTTTTAATCTTTAATCTAACTGTTCTAGTAAATACTTTTATATTGATTCAGGTTATAGAAGTCTGGCCTCGCCCTGAGCTGTGGTCTTACAAATCCCATTCCATATGCTTGTGTGTTTAAAACATCAGACTCTGGGAAGATCACATTTGCCCAAAGCATTAGGGATTATGTTATTATATGCTGGAGCATAAGATGGTAGGCATCAGTGATATCAGAGCAACATAGAAGGCACAACTTGACTACATGTAAAGCATTCAGACAGTCTAGGCTTTGAACAAAGGCAGATAACAATCTTTGGTTCCCCATGTCAGCAGTCAATCATTGAGGCTGGGCTTGTTCTACCACAGCAACTTGGAATTCTGCTCGGCAGAACATCAGAGGCTTTGAGGGCAAGTCCAAGAACTGCCGCAGGCCATAGCTCCTATGCCAAAGGAGAGGATAGTTTGTCACTAGCTCCACAGACACCATCCAAACCCTTTGGTAGAACAGAGAAGTGGCAGAGACTTGCAACTGCCATAGTGCATTCCAAGATATTCTGGTAAAGTGGCGGCACGCTCTGGCGCAGCAGCCTCTCAAGGGCCAACCAAAGGTGCTTTTGTCTTTTGTAAACATTTTTGCAATAGCAAAACAATGCTGGATATCTAAAAAAAACTTCAGATACTGCAGGTCTAACCTATCAGTGAGCAGCTCATTGGCAGAGAAGCTGGACTTAATGCAAAACCTGCTACAGAAGGCAGTAGGCAGTCACAACTGCAAGTTATTGTTTTGAATGCGTCTCTTGCGATCATAAGGCACTGTTGGGCATCGATAATGTAAAATACTGCACGTCTGTTTTGGATAGACAGACAGCAGGGGAGCCGTGTGGCCTCGGTTGTAGCAAGGACTAGGCCTCAAGCTACTGCTTGCCTGTTGCAGCAGTCCAGGTCCTCCCGCTGCTGCTGCCACCCTGTGCTCAATTGGTGGAATGACAGGCTGAATTGCGTGCATGCTGATGTTTATGGACTGCTAAGAACTGCTTGTTCTTGCTGATAACATCCATGCAGCATCAATTTATAGAGCATGTCACTTGGGGATTTTGGCTACATATATTTTCCTTTGTGTGGCTGTTTACCTTGTCTTATATGTGCTTTGTGTACCTGGTGCTGTGTATGGCTGTTGAAACTGTGTTTTGCAACTTGGTGCCGGAGAAATTCTGTTTCATTTGGCTGTTTTCATGGATGGTTGAATGACAATTAAGCTCAAACTTGAAATGCTGCACTGCATAACCAGGGAGATATTATAACCTCTCCAGAAATTGAAACCTATTTGGTTGTTCACAGAAACCTTTCACCACATTGCCAGATTTAATGAATTGCTTTGAAAGATTGAAATTAAAATTAAGTGACCCTGATTATCTTCCATTATCAAGACCAAAGGTGTATTTTTTTCCATTCACCATTATAGCATTGCTAGGTTTATGAAGTTAATAAGATCAAAATTAAGCAGATTGAAAAGTGCATTGTCTATCGTATTGTTCAGTGGTGCTAGAAAGTTTGTGAACCCTGTATAATTTTCTCTTCCTGCATAAATGTGATCTAAAATGTTATCAGAACTTCACGCAAGTCCTAAAACTAAATAGAGAGCCCAGTTAAATAAATAGCATAAAACATTATACTTGTTCATTTATTTATTGAGAAAAATAATCCAGTATACATGTATCTGTTGAGAAAAGTACTTGAACCTGTGCTTTCAGTAACTGGTGTAACCCCCTTGTACAGCAATAATTTCAACCAAGCATTTCCGGTAACTGTTGGTCAGTCCTACACATCAGCTTGGGGGAATTTTACGCCACTCTCTCCATAATAACATAAGAAATAGGAGCAGGAGTCGTCCATCTGGCCCATCGAGCCTGCTCCACCATTCAATAGGATAATGGCTGATCTGGCCATGGACTCATCTCCAACTACCCGCCTTTTCCCCATAACCCTTAATATCCCTACTATGCAGAAATCTATCCAACCTTATGTTAAATATATTTACTGAGGTACCTTCACTACTTCATCAGGCAGAGAACTCCACAGATTCACCCCCCCCCCCCTTGGGAAAAGCAGTTCCTTCTCATCTCAGTCTTAACTTTACTCCCAGAATCTTGAGGCTGTGTTCCCTAGTTCTAGTCTCGCCTACCAGTGCAAGCAACTTTCCTGCCTTATTCCTTTCATAATTTTATGTTTCTATACGATCTCCTCTCTTCCTCCTGAATTCCAGCAAGCACAGTCTCAGGCAACTCAATTTCTCCTCATAGTCTAACCCCCTCACATCTGGCATCAACTTGGTGAACCTTCTCAGCACTGCCTCTAAAGCCAGTTTATCCTTCCTCAAGTAAGGAGACCAGAATGCGTACAGTACTCCAGGTGCAGCCTCACCAGTACCCTGTACAGTTGCAGCATAACCTCCCTGCTCTTAAATTCCATCCCTTTAGCAACGAAAGCCAACATTCCATTTGCCTTCTTGATAGCCTGCTGCACCTGCAAACCAACCTTTTGCAATTCATACAAAACTGCTTCAACTCTGAAATTTTGGTAGGCTTCTTTGCATGAACTGCTTGCTTCAGGTCCTTTCAAAACATTTCTATAGGATTAAGGTCAGGACTTTGACATGGCCATTCCAAAACATGGATTTCCTTTTTTTTTAAAAAAAGCCATTTTGTTGTTTATTTACTCTTGTCTATTGGATCGTAGTCTTGTTGCATCATCCAACATTCTCCTGTAAAATATCTTGATACAATTTTGAATTCATTGTTCCCTCAATGGTTGCAAGCTGTCCAGGCCCTGAGGCAGCAAAGCAACCACAAACCATGATGCTCCTTCCATCATGTTTCACAGTTGGGATAAGGTTTTGGTGTTGGTGTGCAGTGTCCTTTTTCCTCTGAGTATAGCAGTTTGCATTTCTGCTAAAAAGTTCAACTTTTGTCTCATCTGTCCACAAAACATTGTCTCAGAAGTGTTGTGGAACATCCAGGTGGTCTTTGCAAACTTGAGATGTGCATCAATGTTTTATCTTGGATAGCAGTGGTTTCCTCCATGGTGTCTTTCCATGAACGCCATTCTTGTTCAGTGTATTTCTTATAGTAGACACATGAACAGAGACTTTAGCAAGTTCTAGAGATTTCTGCAAGTCTTTTGCTGTTACCCTTGGGTTCTTTTTCACCTCATTCAGCATTGCATGTTGTGCTTTTCGTGTGGTCTTTGCAGGATATCCACTCCTAGGGAGAGTAGCAACAGTATTGAGTTTCCTCCATTTGTAGACAATTTCTCTTAGTGCGTACTGATGAACAGTCAGGTCTTTCTTGAGAAGAGCAGGCTCTGTCAGTAACCTGACTTTGTGTACCTTTTTTATCGGGCAAAGCACCTCTACAACCCACTTCTCCAATCTCATCTCATTGATTGGAACACCTGACTCCAAATAGCTTTTGTAGAAGGCATTACCCCAGTGGGGTGTTGGCGTGTGGCCAAGTGGTTAAGGCATTCATCTAGTGATATGAAGGTCGCCAGTTCGAGCCTTGGCTGAGGCTGCGTGTGTGTCCTTGAGCAAAGCACTTGACCACATATTGCTCTGCGATGACACTGGTGCCAAGCTGTATGGGTCCCTTGGACAACATCGGTAGCATGGAGAGGGGAGACTTGCAGCTTGGGCAACTGCCGATCTTCCATAAAAAATACCTTGCCCAGGCCTGCACCCTGGAAAACTTTCCAAGGCACAAATCCATGGTCTATCAAGACTAACGGAGGCCTCCTACTACCACCACCACCACCACCCCCCTCCACCACCACCACCACCCCCCTCCACCACACACACACCCCGAGGTTCACGTACTTTTTTCCGACAAGTACATGTAATACTGGATCATTTTCTCAATAAATAAGTGAACAATTATGTTTTTTCTGTTTACTTATTTGGGTTCTGTTTAGCTTTAAGACTCAACATGAAGATCTGATCACATTTTAGGTCATATTTATGCAGAAATAGATAAAATTCTAAAGGTTCACAAGCTTTCTAGCACCACTGCACAAGTGGGAGGACAGTGTTCTGGGTGTGTGTCAACAAAAGGAGTGTGGACTTATCCCAAACTTGTCTCTGTGTAACATGACTGGAGGTTGGACAGCTCTGACCACAAACCAGCCTTGTTGCTTTCACCAGGATTCTGAAGTTCTTATCTGGCGCACCTTTTCTTGGAGCTAACCAAATGGAACTTACTTCAAACCTATAACCAAACTTTCCTTGTGTTCCACTGTGGCCAGCTGAAAAGTTGGCTAGGGTCACTGCATAGTTCAGGGGAAACGTTCACTCATTTCACTTTATTTGCAATGTCTTTAGGTCCAAACTCGGTACCTCCAGATTCCTTAACGCTGCTCTCTCTCATCCCTCTACAATCCACAGTCTTTGGAAAGTTAGTGGTATCTTCAAATTTGAGATCATTTAAAAAAAATCTTAAAGTAAACTGTCATCAGTTTCAATGGCCAAAAATGATTACATTGGAACTTAAGGTTAATGAAGTATAACCTGGAGTCAGCCATTTGATAAGAACGTAGATAATCCTTTACTACAGTTCCATTTTCCCATACCCAATTTTCTTTATCCAAAAATCATCAAAACTACATCCAAAATTGGTTTACGGACAGTTTCAATTGAACAACTCCCACCTCTGCAAACTGGAATTTCTGCAAATAATGCAGAAAAAGCTTGTATCCCAAATAGAAACAGAAGAATCCAATGTTCTGTCACACACCTTTTGTATTGGTAACGTCCTGTAGTTTCACTTGCAAGATAGTTGGCCCCAGAATAGAGGACTTCTCTTCAGACTTCATTACTGGTGTGAGCAAGACACTTGCACTGATTGACTGTGACAGCATGCACTTTGCACACCAGCAAGCTTAAACCTTGGCCAGTCTGCTTGGTTGTGATCCAGTTTCAAGCTATAGTACAATAAAAATCTGCATCTCCGAGCAAGCAAGGACTGTCAGCAACATGTGAAGACAGCTCCAGCTCTGACGGGGAAAATGCGCTGATTTAGTTTCCCTTGTTTGTACCAAATTAAACTTCGTTTCACAATTTCAACCTGCTACCACAGCATTGAGATTTCTTGTGGTTTGCCGGGCTTCATCTGGGGCCTACCGAAACAGTGTGTTGGCAATTGCAGATCTCAGTGAAAGTCCAAACAAAAGTATCAGTTCATGCCTGGATGGTAAACTTGAGTTGTTGGTGGGGACCAGAGCACCAGAACAGGTAGTGGAGAGGTTGCGAAGAAAGATGTTAAGGTACATTCAAGGTCAGCAATCAAAAGGTTGAACATGGTGGGACTAATGTTCTGAGCTGCGTATATTTCCATGCAAGGAGTGTTGTAAGAAAGATGGATGAGTTTAGGGTATGGATCAGCAAATTTATAAACAGATCACTGGCTGTTGCAAGAAACAAGGTTGTGATTGGTGTTTTTTAACTTTCCACATATTGAGTGGGACTCCCATACTGTAAAAGAGCTCAACGGGAAAGAGTTTGTCAAATATGTTCAGAGAAGTTTCCTTATTCAGTACATAGAAGTCCCAACAAGAGAGCATATGATACCAGGTCTTCTGTTGGAGAAAGAGAGAAGTGTGCGTCAGGGAACACTGCATCTAGTGATTGTGATGCTGTAGGCTGAAAGGAATTACGGAAAGAGGTAGTTCTGGTCCTCGGGTTGGGATACTTAATTGGGGAAAGGACAGTTTTGATGTTAACGAAGCATCTGGCAAGTGTGGATCAGGGCAGACTGTTTCCTGGCAGAGATGTACTTGGTAAGTGGGAGGCCTTCTGAAGTGAAATTTCGAGAGAATAGAGTTTGTATGTTCCTTTCAGAATAACAAAGCCAAAAATATATCAGGTTTATGGAACCTTGGTTTTCAAGAGATACTGAGCCCTGGATAAGAAAAAGGAAGTGCGTAGCAGGTATAGGCAGGCAGGAGAAAATGAGGAATTTAACTGTAAGAAACGCAAGAGAACACTTAAGGAAATCACGTTGTTGCCACGTCAGACAAGGTGAATCCTAAGGACTTCTATAGATATATTAAAAACAAAAGGAAAGCGAGGGACAAAACTGGTCCGCTGGGAGATCAGAGTGGTATTCTGTGTGGTCCCAAAAGAGATGGGGGAGATCTTAAATGGATTTCTCTCCATCTGTATTTACTCGAGACATGGACAAAGAGTCTATAGATGTGAGGAAATGCAGCAGGGAGGTCATGGACTCCATACAGATTACAGAGGAGGTTTGATGTATTGAGGCAAATTAGGGTAGGTAATTAAATCCCCAGGGCCTGACAAGTTGATCCTTCAGACACTGTGGGCCTGGCAGAAATTGCAGGGCACATAGCACAGATAACTAAAGCATTCTTAGCCACAGGTGAGGTGCAGGAGGATTGAAGGACAGCTAATGTTCTGTTGTTTAAGAAAGGCTGTAAGAATAAGCCAGGAAATTGTAGGCCGGTGATGCTGACATCAATATTGTAACAGTTATTGGAAGGTGTTCTAAGGGACTGGATGTGAATGATCTTTATTGTTATTATACATAGGTACAATGAAACTCTGTTTAGCTTCCTCTCGGGCAATTAAATAAAGCGGTAGATAAAAACAAAACAGTATTAAATAGATCAGTAGCAGAAAATAAGTTGCAGCAGCACTAGAATATCACAGTAATGCACAAAGTGCCATTAGTGCAAGTATTTGAGTCCTTGTGTGTGCTCACAGATTGTTACTGTTCTGTGGGAGTGGTGTGATGGAGGTCACACATATGTATGTGTGTATATAGATAGGGACTGATTAGGGATAGTCAGCATGCCTCCGTGTGTGGTAGGTCATATCTAACAAATGTATAGAATTTTTCAAGGAAGTTACCAGGAAAGTGGATGAAGGAAAGGCAGCGGATATTGTCTACATAGATTTCAGTAAGGCCTTTGACAAGAACCCGCTTAGGAGGTTGGTCAAGAAGGTTCAGTCGCTCAGCATTCAGGATGAGGTAGTAAACTGGATTAGGCAGTGGCATTGTGGGAAAAGCCAGAGGGTGGTAGTAGAGGGTTGCCTCTCTGACTGGAAGCCTGTGACTGACTAACAGTGTGCCGCAGGGATCGGTGCTGGGTCCTTTGTGGTCTATCATATGTATCAATGATCTGGATGATAAGTGGTTAGCTGGATCCGCAAATCTGCACTGAGGAGTGTGGTGGAAAAGAGGGATCAGAGAATACAGATCCATAATTCCTTGAAAGTGGTAAATCAGGTAGATAGGGTCATAAAGAAAGCTTTTGACACATAGGTCTTCATAAATCAATGTACTGTGTTGAGTACAGGAGTTGGGATGTGATGTTGAAATTACACAAGACACT